>NC_139344.1:195121641-195186641 GCF_055883805.1 Amblyomma maculatum | reverse complement strand
GCTTCATTTGCCTATGATATTTCTCTCCGCAGGGTTCAACCTTCACTTTGAGTCCATGGAGATTATCGCTTATCCTGGGCCCACCGCATTGTTTGCTTCGGCAAGTGCGTCGGGTCAGGTGATGTGACTGAGCGAGAGTGGATCATTATCAGTTTACTGAATCGGTCCCCGTGAGCACCATATATTCACGCTTCGGCAACTGAGTAACATTCGGTATGCCATTGGAAAAATGAAAGTGCATTACGTCACATATGAGACCGGGCTACAACGTCCTACGCATGCACACATCTTGTCAAAATATTCAGGTCATATATGGTTTTCTTCTGGGTATAGTTTTGCAAGAAGAACCGTGGTCCTCACCTTGCAAAGCATGAAAATATTGGCCTTTAGGGGTGCTGCAAATATATGCACCATGCATGAGCAAACCCTCCGCAGAATAGTCGATGTCGTGTCAATTGCTACATCCTTGAAGAGGAAACCATCAAAAAAATTCCAGGGGGGCATTGAAGTCTGCTTAGGTGCAGTAATGCAAAAGCATTGCGAGCTTTGCCACGCCACCTGGTGGAATCGCTCGACATTACGCTAACGGACCTCAACCGCACTCGGACAGATAGCGTATATGGCATATTTACCTATAGGTTAAAGGAAGGGTTGGCGCAGATGGACTTTAATGGAGACGACGATGTGCACTACACAGCGTGTTAGTGTGTGCAGGTGGAATTTAATGAAAACGTCAATGTTTACAGCACAGTTTAGAAGAACTTCTTGTTGGGCGAGTTGGTGCATACTATTGTAGAAACAAGTTGCGCACAGAAGGACACACACAGGAAAAATAAACGCAGGTAGGCAGAAAGAGCGCAAAACTATGAACTGGTTTATTACTCGTTTAAGCCCGCATTTATAGGCAATGTATACGCATGCCTACAAAAAGATAGGTGCGGAAGAATGAGAGGGCAAATCACAACCTGTGCAACAATCACCCAAAGCCGCTCAAAAAAAAAAAAAAATCCCTTTCCAAATTGTACAGGGAAACAGAAGTGTCACTAACACAATTATCGCCTTTTTTTTTCTTGATATGATACGCCTCTAGAATTTCACGGGCTACTTTATCATTGCTCCTGCCTAGAATTCTAATGCTTGTAAACACTGGTTCACAACCAATGCATGCAATGCAATAAGCAGGCAAATTTGCTCCTTCCCTATTTCTAATAGAACGCTGGTGCTCCCCTGCGCGTTCATTGACGCAGCGTCCTGTCTGGCCCACATACACACGTCCGCACTTGAGTGGGATCTGGTACACAACGCCCGTGGCACATTCTACAAATCTTTCGGCATGTTTAATATCGCATGCTCTTCGTCGAGCGCCTTTCGCACTGATCCTAGGGCATAACCCTGCGAGCTTGCGTGGAGCTGAAAAAACCACAGGGATGCCATGCCTGTTTGACACTTTTTTTATGTTGTGGGCGACCTTGTGCATATACGGGACGACCGTAGCCTTTCTTCGGGGCAATTGCTCCGTACTGTTGGCGCTGTTCTCTTTTTTTTTTCCCCCTTCTTAAGAAGGTACTCAGCCGCAGCTGAGATGACCTCACAGGAGAAGCCGGCCGAAATCAGCCTGTTTATCTGGTTATCAAAACTGGTCTTCATAGCATGCGGGCATAACTTCGTGAGAGAAGATTCTAGACACGAGCTGGCTATGGCTCTTTTAACTATCTTAGAATGAGCAGAATCGTAATGAAGGAGCCCTTTCTGCGCTCTTGGAGCGTAGTGCCAGCAGACGTGATAAAAAACTAAACTCCAGGTTAAGATCTAAAAACTGCAGTGCACCTTTCGTCGGAATTCATGCGTAAACATTAGACCCTTCCCATAACGTTTAAAAAGAGTTAAAATTATAATCACTGTATGAGTGCGAGTCAGTTTTTTGTTTAGATAAAACAATTAAAAAATCGTCAACGTATCTAAACACCCTAAGTACCCCCTGGTTAGCAAGCCCCTGATTCAGGGATTAGTCAATAGCGGCTAATTTTTTTTTTTTTTGAGCGGCTTTGGGTGATTGTCGCACAGGTTGCGATTTGCCCTCTCATTCTTCCGCACCTATCTTTTTGTAGGCATGCGTGTACACTGCTTATAAATGTAGGCTTAAACGAGTAATAAACCAATTGATAGTTTGCGCTCTTTCTGCCTACCTGTGCTTATTTTTCCTGTGTGTGTCCTTCTGTGCGCAACTTGTTTCTACAATTTACAGCACAGCGCGACAGTGTGTTGCAGTCTTACACGAGGCGAGATCGATGCGCCATTAACGATGCGCCCTTAACGGTGAATGGGGGTAGCTGTTCCGGTCTCAAAGGAGATGCCCTCGACCTGCGAGGCAAGCTCAGCCGGAGTTCAACTACCTTGTAGTCCCAGAAGGGGGTGGCCGTTTGGTACCCAGTTTTCGCCGGTTCAAGCCAGAGTAAGGGTCGGAGTCAGAGGTAACAAACAAAACACACTTTATACGCAACAAGAGACAATACAGAGGAATACACAAACACTAAAATTACACAGATGAGAGGTTCACAGAAAACAAACGCTAACCATGCAACTACAGAGGTATTCAATAAATAACACAGAGGCTTACAATACAAAACAATACACATAAACAAACACCACATTGTTCACCGGGCACTGTTGCAGTCCGACGCCTCGAGAGTCACGATGTGGCCGCCATACAAGACGAGCGCCGCTCCCTCGCAGGTCGGCTTTGCAGCAGCAGGTGATCCCCGGGAGTCTAGCTGTGCCACTTGCGACCACATCGCAATCACTGACTGACTCACTACACAAGCGACGCGGCCTCCATAAATAGGTAGCGCCGCATCTGTCTGTTAAGACGCGCCAAGGCTAGCGCGCACACACACTTAACTTCGCTGGTTGAAGCGCTCCCTTTTTCTCCCGTCGAGCCGCGCGTCGTTATTGGCTAGGTCCCGTAGAATTTTCTGGAGACGTCTGGCATCTTCCGGACTGATGAATCACCGTCTTTGCCGGGTGATGAGAAAGAGGGTGACGACGACGCGTACAAAGCTACGCGCTCACTCGCGCGGAGAAGGAGGCTTTTCTCGAACGTTGTGGAACCTCGATGCGGTGCCGCGCCGGCTTAATAAAAAGGTGAGCCAATTTCGTAACATAGGGATACAAGTATCGCAAGTAGAAGAGAATTTGTTTTAAGTCCAGATATTGTATGTATACCTTTCAATGGGTGCAGCTTTCAAGACATGGGGTCGAAAGTAGTGGCGCCCCATCTGACACTTATAGTTGCCAGCTGGAAATATTCGCTTCCCTCAATACAGAAGAGAGAAAGCATGGTCCATGGTTCTAACATATTAACTATGTACTAACATTATCGCGCTTCTTACACTACAGCCATATATATAACATGCACCAATGTTTCTAGAAAGCCACGCAGTGCGACGAAATGCGATTAAAAACTTACGTTGAGTGGAGATACGCATGAATTGTGATTAACCAGGTACAGAGAAAAATTTATACAGCGAAATGTTTGACATGTTTATAACGTAATAAAAATCCGGAAATAGTTTAAGGGAACTATATGAAGGCATTCACGAGATCAGCCACGAGTACTGACATACCGTATGTTCTCGCTCCACCCTCCACAGCAGATTTGTCTGTGAAGCAGGAATGACTAGCTTTAGTTATGCCTGTTGCATCGAAGAATACATTTCATAGATTTGCTATGTTTTATACTTTGCTTTACATGGTGCTACATGAAACACTGAAAGTTTCAATGTAGCTAGACATGGACAAACTATTCTAGTATGACCATACACTTCCTAGAAAAATAGTAGACGACCACCATATTTTGACGGGATATTGATTGATTGATTAAAAGCATTATTGCTACCGATATAGGAGATTTCCCTACTCCCCCTCTTGGGTACGCAGACACGAATAGGGGGCTGGGACCCCCCAACTAAAAGCGTGCAAGAATACAGATTCTTTACGGCATCAAAGAAATGTAGGAAAATGAGGCGTTCCTTGCGAAAAATACATACAAGGAGAGCTAACAGGCACTGAAGACTCCAAGGAAAGCATAAGGAATTTCAAAAGCGAAAGTCGTAGCTTCTCCCTGTGCGCGTTTCTCCTTGAACCGAGAAAAAACACGTGGCTGCTATGACGTCACTCAGCCGCCGCGGCCGAAGCCGGGGGAACCGCGCACTCTTCTCTGCCTAGTCACGTGACAACCATGACGTCACTCAACCCATAGACTTAAGTGCGAGTCAGTTAATTACGCGTGACTGAAGTCCTAAACTAAACGGTATGTAATTATCCCCGCCCCCCCCCTTTTTTTTTTGCGTTTTTTTCACTCCCGAGTATATTGCTCTTTTCTAGAAATGCATTTTCATTTTTCCTCATTTTGAATCACTCGCATTATTTGTTCATACAAATTCCAATGTTATTACCATGATAAAAATCAATTCCCTCTTACTTTCAACGAACCTTACCGCCATTCGTGTACCCTCTGCAGTGATAATGGTTCCGGTTCTATTGATCAATCACTTGTCGACGTTATATTACCCTCCTCCTCTCGTCTAAACGAAATATCGATTATCCCTTTTTTTATCCCAAAAGTCATGCATTGTCAGCGTAATCATAAGTATAACATACAAAAGGAGCCTTGATACATATAAGGTGCCACGAAGCAAAAGAATCGAGCATCTGGTCGGTAATTGGTAAGTGACTCTCGGCGTGCTGTTAGTGTCTCAGCTCCACTGCTGCCACTCATTCCCGGAATGTTCCGTTCTATAAATGTAGCTAACGGGTGTGATGAAAGTCAGTTTCCCTGCTTTTACTGAACATCTCAACGGCTTGTTAAAGTCTCACAATTCCCACTGCCTACATTTTTTAAAGTTCGTTTCTCCGAAGATGCAGCCCGTACACGCCACGGCCGTGCCCCGACCCGCCAAGTTAACCGCAAACCGATATTCGCGCTTTCAAAACATCGCTCCAACTGCGGGAGCCTCAACGCGAGGCGGCGGAAGTCGGCGCGATCTCATTTGGCGTGTAGTCGGGACGAAAAGGAGCGGCGCGCGTCGCGAGCGCGGCGGCGTCGCTTATTGAGAGGAGGCCCCCACACTCCATAAGCGCGGGGCATATTGGCTGCGCGGCGGCGCGTGATTGGCGTCGCGGGCGCCGCCAATGGGGCGGCGCGCCCCGCCCCCCACGGGGCGCCTGCCCACGGAGCGCGGCGCTTGCCCGCGGCACTCGGCAAGCGAGCACACGACGCCCATGGTAGCGCGGCGCGAGCCCCCGCGTTGCTGAGCGCGCGTGCCATGCTGGAGTTGGGCGCCGGCACGAATCCGCCCGCGAGCAGCGCCTCATCCATGCTGTCCATGCTCAACATGGAGTCGTCCCGGTCCAACGCTTTCCTGCTGGGCAGCCCACCGCTGGCCGCTCTCCACTCCATGACGGACCTTCGCGCCAGCCAGGCGTCGTATCCGGCCGGCGCGCAGGCGCTCAAGGCGCAAGGCACGCTCTCGTGCGCCTACTCGAGCGCCTCGGGCACGCCGCACGGCATCAACGACATCCTGGGTCGGCCGCAGGCAGCCGCCGCGGGCCTGAGCGCTATCGGCCTGCCCCGCTTCGGCCTCGGCGCCGCCGGCGTCTACTTCAACCCGGCCAACGGCGCGCTGCACAAGATGGGCCTGGCCGAGCTACCAGGCCGGCCGCACCTCTACTGGCCAGGCATGGTTCAGAACCCAGCTCTCTGGAGGGACCGCCTCGCATCGGCATCAGGTAAGCCTGACTGCTTTCTCGCTCGTCCTAAAACTTATTACGGACGCTGCATGAAACGACCTTCCATTGGCACGTGCGCACTCTGTCACCCGATGCACGCGGCAACAGTATGACGGAGGGGAGCCACGCGGCGCACTTCCCCTCATGGCACGCCAAACACCGACGCCCGGGCGGCGTGGGTGGCTGGTAGCCTTGACACCCGAATTTCTGCGCATCTGGCACGCTCTATAGCCACGCGTCATGTGAGACATTTCTGGCGACACTCTCCCCAGCTTCAACACGTCCCTTCGCTTAATGAACGAGTATGTCGATTATATGTATGATGCACCGCACGTCGTGTTTGGCACAGTGAACCTAGTTCAACGTTAATCCTGGCGTACTTTATCATCGCGTAGAAACTGCACATGCGTTGCACACAGGGAAAAAAAATAATAGCAATTGTCACCTACATTGCAGCTTCGGCTCTTGATGACAACAAGTTTGGTGTAAACAGCGATGACACGACGGACAATGGCACGCCACGAGAGACGATTTATCGCTCTCATCTGTCATTTTTTCCATAAGATCATAGCAGAGTTCCAGTTTGCTGTACTTTTCGTGATTTGTTGGAAATAAGGAATCAGCGCGGACAGCTTATTACAGCGCATTCTCGGTTAACGTTCTCGATTGGATTGGTAAAACGTTTATTCGGGTATTTCCTGACAGTTAGTAATATTTACATGACCGCGGAATGAGCTTGAAGTCTGCGCCCCACTGCTGCTTACTGACCCATAGCAGATCTTGTCAATTCAATGCTTGTTGCAAGCAAGATCCCTAAATCAAAATATGCGCTTTTTCGTGACCGCTTACTGATCCCACTCAAGGAGCCGACTTTTTACAATGTCAATGACTACAACGTTGAACCTAATACTAGTGTGAGGAGGAGTGGTATACGAATACGTGACCAATATCCTTATAAAGAACACGAAACGGTAATGTTTTCCGAAGGTAGCAATTCATTACTTCAATCATCTATATTCTCCGTAATCATCATTTATTTTTTCTTTCGGCCTGATTAGCCACCCAGACGCGTTATGTCTTCATCAGCTTAATGCTGTGGATCGTTTAGTCATAGCCTATACAGAACCAAAGAAAGGTTTACGCGCACAAGGATTTAACTACCGTGGTTTTCGTCGACTGGCCTGCCAGCATGGTTCAGCCGCGCAGACTGCTTTTGCAAAGAAAAAAAAAAGGCAACAGTATGCGTCAGTGCCCGGCCTTGGTCAGCACGCACGTTATTTCATAGATCATTCATCAGCATTGCATGCATATATAGACTTATGAATGCATCTATCAAGACCAACTATGTAGAACACAACGTTCAGGAAATCTTGTTCGCAATAGAGCTTTTTTTTCGCATCGGATAACCTGAAGTCAGCATATGCTAGAACTGTACTTTGGCGCGGGTGGACGCGTCTTAACAGGTTCAACCTCTCCTCTACACGTTGCGTGTGTGATCACTACTGCGTATTTTTCATTGTCAACATGCCCGTTTGTCATAAAACATAACAAGTTTAATGTCGCAGAACTACCTCTAAAAGCTCTAGAGGTAGTTCTGCTAAAAGCGAGTATCGTTTTAATGTGATAGCGAAATTTGTGGTACCCAATATCAGTCTCAACATTTTGTTTTTTTATTTCACTCGACGCAGTTAAACTATGCCACCAACAGCTGACATATATGTGCAGAACAGAACTAAAAGCCTGGAGAGAGAACAGCTGCTAAATGCAGATTGGCAAGGGGGCAGTCTTCCTGTCTCGTTAACGCATTTTCCTTGGCGTAATGCATATTTACAATATCTTGCGTAGCATGCCTGTCTATATAAACGAATTGGTAATAACTTATAATTAATAAAATAAACTAGGCGACAATTACGATACTCGGTAATGCGAAATTTGCAAGCTGTTCATTTCGTGTCTTGATTTTGCGCTATACTGAGGCCAACAACTTTAGAGAGTCATGTAAGTGTAGCACACTTTATTTTCCACACTTGGGCGTTCTTCAAGTTACTCATTTTCCGGTCCTTTATAGCGATCGGAGAGGCCTTCTGGTTGGAGAAATAAAGGAAAATATGTTCTTATACTTGAGTCGAGTTACGAGGGGGAAGAATGTTATTGTTTCACGCATAAGTTTTGTTTACCTCGATAGCTATAGAGTGAACTCCCCCATTGTACCAACATTGGTGTGGATCTGTGTGCGTTTAGTGCGTGCCACAAGAAATGTACGACGACTTTGGTGAGCGCGAGAGGACTGAAATAAGACAGCCACTGCCAGCAAGCTGATGTCCAAATTTGCAGCACGCAGTTCGCCGACTTCATTGCAAGCGCCAAGCAGTTCGGCACTCTGCATGGTCTCTGCGAGCGCCACAGTAGTGCTGGTAGTCTATATTATCGAGAGATCTCTTCATATGATAGTATTAAAAGGAGTATAAGGTCTCTCAGGATCTTCACCAAACTGCAGGGCCCGTGACGTCAGCGTTTCGTATGAGCACAGAAGGCTGCCATAGAAGCCTAGTAGAATATTGTGCCCTTTTAGCTTTGCCACAAGGGACAGGGTGGCCACCCGAGACGCCCTATTTCGGGTACATTTAAGCTTCACCTTTTAGTGTAAGACGAGATAGCATTAAGGGGTCCCTCAGGATTCCAACGCTGCCATTTACGGGACGTCTCTGTTCCCAGTGTGCATGGCGGGTTGCAGGATGCCGAGCAGAATATCGCGCGCCCCGGTGAGCCAGTGTCAATTGCAATACAGTGTCATCGGCCATCCTATAGCTAACAATATAACAACTGGTTACGGCGACGCCGTAACCCCCAAACCCTCCCCACAGTCCATGTCAGACCGGTTTCGCCTTGGCTCCTGAAAGGGTCTTGTTTGGAAGGGTGGAGAAGTCAGCTGCGATGTTGACAAGCGTAAGAGCTAAAAATTATACTGTTTAGAACAACATCGGAAAGTTAGACTGAGAGAAAAATGAAACAGATAAATTTGAAGTAAGAAGTCTGCCTCTGCTGTGTTTATTCACGCGCACCCAGATTTGTATATATGTGAGTGTTTTGGGTACGTATAAAGCACACTCGCTGACAATGACAAGAAAAATGAATCACTACATTTTTTTTTATTAACGAAAAAGTAACATCCTTAGTAAATACAATTTATTCCTTACGAATCATGGCAGAAATAGGCAGCTCTTTACATGCTCGCCATGCCGGTGAGTGAATCATTAAGGAAAATTCCTAAGCTTCACGGGGCTAAGGTAATCCACTCAAATACAGAGCAAGGTGTCGGGCTAGTTAGTTTCAGATCACTTTGATGGAATAAAGACGGAGTTACGCGCGCCTGTTTGTTGTTTCGTGTTTCATCTTTGTGCGCCGTTGACAAAAATAATATAATCACACACCCAATCCCGATAGCTTCACGCCACATTAAAGGTATATTGAGGATAAATTGAAGGCGACCTGTATAGTATATCGACATGTACTATGTTCTATAGTAACAAAGAGACCACTCTCGTCGAAAATGAAGCCTCCGTTGGCTGTAGAAGAGACCTCGAAACGAAATACACGTGTTGCCATCACCTACCAATTTTGTAAGTGCAATAACACTGTTATTTTAAGGCGAAGGCATTTAATGCCTCATCGTTGTCGACAGAAGGTTGTCAGCAGAGGTGTGACGCTTTCGAGAGCGAGGATTGAAAATAAATTAATAAACCTTGTCCACCGGCAATCGAACCTCCATCCCTTGGATCCCCAGACCAGCGCTTTACCAACTGCGACACGTCCCGGGTCGTGAAACGCTCTTCATAATTCCCTACCGTGAGGATGATAGCGTGATTCCGCGAGTGACAGATACTGCGCCTTTCCTTTCCTGTAAACGAATTATATATAGAACGCCGCTGAACTTTGATGCGTTCAATGAAATGTTCGTTGTGTTCGACAAGGGGCTCGCGATGTACCGTCACGACAGGTCATGACGTCACCAGGCGATTCATGCATGACGAAGCTGACCCCACCGGGCGTCCGATCCAGGCGTCCGTGCGGCGCCTTTAATTTGTCGCCTCCTCGAACGCCGCACCACACAAACAGAAGCAGATCTATCTAGGAGGCGTTAGTTAGTACAGCAGGCATCAGCGGCGTTTGAAATTCATTTACAAGATAGAAAAGGTGCAATATCTGTCACAATTCTCCACGTACACATGTACCACGCCGTAAAGGAAAGGAGGAAGGTGGGAGTGAAAGAAGAGAGGGAGGTAGAGGTGCCGTAGTGGAGGGCTACGATCCACCGCGCTATAATGGCTTTCGCCTCATCGCACTTTAGTGATCCAAAGTGCCCTCTACAATTTTTTTTTTTCCTTATCTGGATCACAGAGTCTGCGTACACCAATTCACTTGGAAACGGCTGCAACCAGCCCTTTTTGGCGTGATCGAACGCCACGAGTTCGATGTTAGTGGTGGGTTCATTCAGAACGCATTTTTTTTTTTTTTTCATCTGTAAACCAAGACAAGGTTTCTTGGATATCACCTTTAATTGTGAAGTAACTGTGGATTTTCGTGTAGTAAGTGTTTTGCGCACATCGTTGGAACTGGTGTTACCTTCAGTTATTTCGAAAATATTCGTTTTAGCACGTAGCTAAAGCTGCCTTAGAAAACCAATAGGGTGCCTGTTTCACAATGAATAGCAGAAACATTGCAAACGTTCCGAGAGGACATCTGACGGATACATTGATTGTTGTGGTGCAATCTTACCATATGCGCAGAAAAACGCTCGCGAACAACTTGTCAAAAAAAAAAATGCAGTTCACTATTTTCTGAGCAAGTGCTTCTTTTGCTGCCAACATACCCTGAAACAGGCGGAAATTTAATTTTTACTGAGAGCAATGGCTGCATGAAGTTGTCCTCCAGCGTCCTTTTAAGCCAGATAACTTTTTGACATTTATTTTACAGTGTTGAATGCATATCAAGCATGTGCTCAGTTATTTACAACTCCATTACTTTCATAGCACTTTCTTCTCGATCACGTGCTTAGACGGGTACAGTGCGGCGACAGTCATCTGATTGGCAGCATTCACAGCGAAATGAGAAACGCAATAATGTACACCTGAGAGAGAAATACAACCAAAACTCTTAGCTCCAGTTCAGACTGACAGTACTGGCAATTGCACTCACAGAAATTGATTGTTGCAAAGAGGCGGAATATAGTTAGCGTGCGAATTCGCCGGAATATGCGCAGTCTACAGCAAACGTTTATGGGACTTAGATGCGCGAAGAGAAAAAATTATTCTGGCGTCGTAGCACAGGCATGTCGCCCGGAACGCATGCAAACCTATAAATCAGTAACACACAGCCTTTGTCAGAAATTAATGGTCCAATGGGTTTAGCCTTGAACTTCAGATTGGGGCCTTTGAAGCATCTATAAAAGCCGCCATGACTTTTAAGGCGGAAGCTGTTTAACTGAAAGCTATGTATACAAGCTGTCGCTGTAATTTTTAACAGCTTTTAGGCGCCAAAAGGTAGACGCAGTGCCACTGCCCGAAATACCTTTTTGAGGAGGAAATCTCCGCACAGACTGTGAGCGTGCGCTGGCGCGTAGATATAGACACGTCTAAATTACACCGTTACGAGAGGTTGTTTCAGGAAGAGCCGTGCACAAATGACCACTCTTAACGAAAGCAATGTGTCTGATAAGCAGCGCATTGATTAGTTGCGAATGACGCTCTATTTTTCTCTACAAGCGCTTCGAATGTATAGAACCGTTGGAAACTTCAGACTCCAGCCAATTATTTCTCTTTACGTACACTCCCCGTCAAGAGTCCTCAGGCCACATATGCCTTTAAGCCGTGTAGCTTAGTAGATTCGTATATGCATTGAGTGCTACTATATACTAACGAAAACCAAACCCTTGTCTATGAGCTTTTCACGTGAGATTCGTCCATTTTTAGTGGCTTTCTTCAAAGCGTCATTGCGTCTGACCCGGCCGCTCATTGATGCAAAGTGGCGGGCCTGCTTTGCTTGTACCGATGTACAGCCACGTCGGACGCAATGCCGCTTTGAAGACCCCCTGCTCGTGTGTTTGCACTAAGAGTGGACGACCCTGTACACACAAACTTGATGCCAGACTCACATGACTGAGCCAAAAATTTGCCCATTTTGCTAAGTCTGCATGCGAGCGGCTGCACCTCTGGTGCGCGCGCATTGGAGAGGGAGGGGGGGTTGGTCGCAATACAGATAGCGTTATCACGTCACCGGTATAGTGAAACAGAAACTGTTAGTGACCTTTAGTCTTATTACATCGCTTGCACTGCTGAGTCGGAACTGTTAGTGAGAGTGTTTTGGTGGGCACAACAAGCAGCCGCTGCTGAACGGTTTCGAGCTCATCCTGTATACTTCCGAGTGCGCGGCTATTCACGTTGTCGTGCACGCCTTTTCATGCCCTTCTTTGCTCGTTTTGCGTAAGCTTCATATCTGCATGCTATTCATAATGGCTTGGCACAATATGTTTTAACGCGATCGCGTTAAAGTTAGCCCGTTCTCAGAGTATCCGATCTCGGCGTTGTGAAGCGAAAATCACGAGCATACCAAGTGCAGTTGGTGAAATGGCCGGGCTCTGATTGGTCGGCGGGTTGTGCGACGTCACGAGAGCGCGTGAGTGGATGAGTTGGGAGCACCTGCCAACTCGGGCTTCTCCTCTGAGATGGGAATCCAATCCTGATCTTGTATCCCGATTAAGAGGCGCTATACTCACGCGGACACATTCTTATGGCTTGGTTAAAGCGGTGATTTATGCCGGGTTCTCTTTCGCATAACGGGGTATAACTTACGACTGTATCGGATATTAGAGACACAAATTGGGGGATTAATGATTAAAGGAGTCGCAAAGTGCATGTGCGTTAACGAGGAACCGCAAGAAAAACCGCCAGGCGGTAGCCATTAGGCTTACCGCTTTCGTGTCACACCTAAAAATTCGGAGCTTATGTATCCCACAAATGTTTGGTCTCTTCTTTCTTGACAGGTGCGCAGTTGTGTGCACTCACGTCCTTTAGGAAGGTTGTGGGGTTTTAGTGCGCCTTTGCATAACAAGAACACTGGGCCTACAAAATTGTGGAGGGGGGGGGGGGGGGGAATGACAGGTTTATTTCGGAAAGACCCGCCCCTCCTCCTGCCACCTTGATAGTTAAAGAGCTTTATGGAAGTTTATTTTTGAGAGATGCCTAATCGGAATTCCTGGGCCTCGCTATATCTTGGTGCCTTTATGCTGCGCTGTAATTTTTGTTCGTTGGCAAATGGCGCTCACACTAGGAATATTTCGGTGATGCACTTCGGGGGGGGGGGGGGGGGAGGGGGGCTGAAATGACAGCCATGTATAACCTTCAATTGCTGTAGGGCCAACGGGACAGTTTCATGATGGCGGCATGGATTTATTATATCACTTTAAAACAAGGTCTTTGTCGCATGCACGCATGCTACCCCTGCTCTTGAGAAATGCATGCTGTCAAGGAGAGTAGCTGTTTTTTAAGGGAGCTCACAAGCACATATAGAGAGTAGCTCTCTATATCTTTTTCTATGTGCCGATTAATAGCTAGCCAACTGTTTGCTTTGTAACTGTTCAGGAATACATTCTTCTGGATGCATGGACAGCGGATACATATACGTATAGGGAAGCCATTACTCATTGTCAGGCACCATCAGCCATGCGGCTACAAAGAAAAGCTAAACAGCTGTCAGGGCAACTTCGAGGTTAAAGAAAAATTTCTGTTGGTCTGAGGCTCGAATCCAAGGCCACCATAACTCTCCGGGACAGTCGCTCTATACCAACTGAGCCAACAAGGATGGCTTGCGGATGGGCGAGAGCGAATTGATCCACCATACTCGAAGTTGTAAAGGTGTTACCCAGTGCTTGTGGGAATCGTCCAATATGAAGTAGATTTCTAATAAGGGAGGGATAATTAACTACCGTCCATCCAATGACAGCCATACGGCTGTGAAATTTCGTCGGAAGTAGTAAAGTTTTCTTTTGTAACCGTATGGAAGTGCTTTTGTGAACGCTAAGGAGTAAATATTCTCTTTCTACAAATATACTGCACCTTGGGGATTTCCCTAAGCGTTTGGACCATCACGTTGGTGTGTCGAAACTGCAAACTGCCCCTGGCCAATAGGAATCTCAATTTTCCTTGTCCTATGGGGATGAGTTAGTAGGGGTTTTGTTTCTTCATATTCATTCATTATCATATAGTGTGTCATATTCATTTCTTCATAGAAAGACAACAGCTGGAGGTTTTGCGTAGATTATCGACACCTAAACAAGATAACAAAGAAAGACGTGTACCCTCTTCCAAGGATCGAAGACGCCCTAGCTCGGCTGCCTGCATGGCATGCCAACTACTTCTCCTCTGGATATTGGCAGATCTCTGTTGACGAAAGAGATCGTGAAAAGACGGCTTTTGTCACCCCGGATGTGTCCAGGTGATTCCTTTCAAGGTGATGCCTTTCGGCTTATGTAATGCCCCTGCGACCTTCGAGCGCATGATGGACTCCTTATTACGTGGGTTCAAATTGATCATATGTCTGTGCTACCTCGATGACGTCATCGTATTTTCATCAACCTTTGAGGGCCACCTCCATCGTGTTTCGGCTATTGTTGGAGTCTTCCGACGAGCTGGTCTTCAATTCAACTCCAAGAAGTGTTCTTTGCATGGTCGCCGGGAACTCAAGGTCCTAGGACATTTAGTCAACACCCATGTCATCCAGCCGGACCCCGACAAAATTCGCGCTGCAAGTGATTTCCCTATACCGAAATCTAGCAGCAACGTGCGTAGCTTCCTCTGACTTTGCTCATATTTCCGACTAATTGTACCAAACTTCGCGGAAATCGCCTGTCCACTCACGTAGCTTCTGAAAAAAGGGGTCTTCTTTTCCTGCGGCCACGAACAATCGGCCGCCTTCGTCGCTCTTATTGCCCACCTCACCGGTCCGCCAGTGTTGGCTCACTTCCATCCGTCAGCGCCCACAGAAGTACGCACCGACGCAAGTGGTCATGGAATTGGTGCCGTTCTCGCACAACGTCAGCTCGGTTCCCCTCGCGTCATCGCCTATGCCAGCCGACTCCTCTCTGCTGCCGAACAGAATTATTCTATCACTGAACGTGAGTGTTTAGCCCTAGTTTGGGCCATTACGAAGTTCCGCCCTTACTTGTATGGGCGGCCATTCACAGTAGTCACTGACCACTACGCATTGTGTTGGCTTTCCACACACACTCAAAGACCCTACTGGCCGCCTTGGACGTTGGGCCTTGCGCCTTCAGGAGTACAATTTTTCAGTAATTTATAAGTCTGGCCAGCTCCATCGAGACGTCGATTGCCTGTCCCGTCATCCAGTCGACCCGCCAAGCCAACCTAAATGTGACAATGACGCTTGCGTGCTCTCTATTCCTGACTTTTCCAACATTCGCCGTGAGCAACGCCAGGACCCTCAGCTTCGCGAAATTATCAATAGCCTTAGCGCGGATCGCTATGACCCTTCCCTTCGTTTGTTTGGGCTCCACCACGGCACCTTATACCGGCACTCAGCATTTACGCACAGCCGTCCTTGAACAGCTTCAAGACGTTCCCACAGCAAGTCATCTAGGCGTCTCTCGCATGTATACGACAGTGTGCACCGTCGGTTCTTTTAGCCAGGCCTATACCGCGCAGTCCGCCGCTACGTGGCTGCTTGTGACCGCTGTCAACGCCGGAAAAAGCCATCAGTTTTACCAGCTGGACCTCTGCAGTCGATCGACATCCCCATAGACCCATTTTCTCGAGTGGGTCTGGATTTTCTAGGGCCTTTTCCACTGTCCGCATCGGGGAACAAATGGATTGCGGTGGCCACTGATTACACCACATGCTACGTGGTCACACGAGCAATACCAACCAGTTGTGCAACTGATGTCGCTTCTTTCCTCCTCAACGACGTTATACTCGTCCATGGAGCTTCCCACCAACTGCTCACCGACCGTGGCCGTTGATTTCTTGCGCGTATAGTCGACGAAATCCTATAGTTGTGCAACGTTCGTCATTCTTTCACGACTGCCTACCATCAACAGATGAACGGGCTTACCGAACGCCTTAACCGGACACTGACTGACATGCTGTCTATGTGCGTTTCTGATTACCACCGCGACTGGAACATAACGCTGCCATTTTTGGCATTTGCATACAATTCGTCGCGTCACGACACTACCGGCTACTCCTCCTTATATATCTATACGACCGTGAACCTCTGCTTCCTTTTGACAGCCTGCTCCCGTGTGTCGCCTCTGCCAGCTCATATATGCTCGTGAAGCCATAGCCCGAGCTGATGCTGCCGGCGTTGTTGCTCGCAACCGACTCGCAGCCTCCAAGCACTCCCAGAAACGTCGCTATGATTCCTATCATTGCAACGCCCAGTATTTTTGCGGCTCTCTCGTGCTGCTTTGGACCCCAGCTCGCCGCTTTGGCCTCTCGGAAGAACTTTTGCCCCGTTATACAGGACTCTACCGTATTTTACGACAAGTGACTCCAGTGACATACAAAACTGCGCCATTGCATCCCGCACGCCATACCTCTACACCACTCACCGAGACGGTCCATGTTGCACGCCTCAAGACGTACTACACGGACCCTGGTTTGGGCGCTAGTATGCACCGGGAAGGTGCTTTTCAGCCGGCGGGGTAGTGTTACATTAGGCGGTGCATGCACTGATATGCGCATAAGGAAGGAAGAAGACTCGTGAGTTTTGGAGAAGACGACGTTCAGCAGAGTCGGCTGGTGCCTGCAGAAAACGCCTGTTGTTTGAAAGCCTTGTCTTCCGTGTCCGCCCTCTGCTCCAAGCTGAACTACCCCGTAACAATATATATGAACTACTCATGGCAACAAATAATTAAACAGAATGGGACACGTCATCACGGTTTTATTAGAGGCAACTTTGTTATCTCCCCCCTGCTTTCATTAGCTAGGTGTGATGTTAAAATAGCGAAAGCATAGCTGGCTTGTACATCGGTTTTCACGAAAAGTAAAGATTGCCAAGGCTGGAAATAAAAAATAGACACGTAAAGACGAGATATGCAAATACAGCGAGATAAATATCAATAGCGCCCTCGAAGCAAACAATTAGGGACAGTTTCTATAGGCGGAAAGTTGGGCTGCTTAGGCCAATAGAAGCCAATTGCTCAAAGGGACCCTGAAAAGATATTTTGGTTTGATTTACAGCGTTGAACGTGCCAAAGCGACTCAGGCATGAGAGAGGCTGAAGTGGAGGACTCCGGAAATATCGCCCACCTGGGGTTGTTTAACGTGCACTGACATCGCACAGAACACGGGTGCCTTGCTTTTTGCCTCGACAAAAAAGCGGCCGCCTAGGCTGGGATTCAATTCTGCATCGGGGCGCAGCAGTCGAGCGCCTAAAGAGACTTTAGAGCGACCTAACCATTGCACCACAAGGGCGACGCAGTTTGACAGATATGTATAATTGCTGTTTGTGAGTGTTCGAGTAACAACCTTTCTTTTTCTCTCTTTTTTTTGGGGGGGGCATAAATGGTTTATCATCGTCATTCGAGTCAGAAGCTCTTCTTGGACACCATATTTACAAATAATTTTCTTAAAATTCCTTCTCGCAGTTACGAGCACCCCATTAGCGCGATATCTTACCATGGGGCCCCTTTACCCGCTGACGTAAACTGGACCGTCTGAGCGAGCCCTGTTATCGCTCAAGTGATGCAGGCGAGACAGGGGGACTCCACGGCGCAGTCTGGACGTGACTTTTTTTTTTTTCTTCCGCGTCAGCCTGTGTTGAGTTGAGGGGGAGATGAGGAACACTATACTGTCGATCGCCGATATCTGCGATGTTAGTGGAATTAACTTCTAAGACAATTTGCACTGTGAAAATGAGTGATGGAATACCAATGGCCTGTCTGTGTGTGTGTAAGGGGGGGGGGGGAAGGGAGAGGGGCGTGTGAACATTTCAGGTCAATTACGCTTAACCGTTTTGCCCTAGCATTCTAAAATGATGACATAATTCTTGATTAAAGCTATTTCTGATCTAGGCAGCACACAAATACGAGTAGGGAGCCCTGTGATGACGTCTCCTATATGTGAAACAGTCTTTTTTTAATTCGTCAAGATACAGGCATTTTAACGGGTGAAAGGTTACCAAATGTTTTTAGTTGCCATTTAAAGATATGCCGTAATTGTCTAGTAAAGTTACGACGCTGTTCAAGGTTCTCCTCGTAGCAAAAGAGTAATGTGGCGGACATAGATGATTGCACCATTGTTTGTGCCACTTTGGAATTTTAGCTATTTGCCCCAAACCCTTCCGTGGGTCATCCGATAGCACCGGGCAAGGCTTTGCAGTGTTTACCTTCTGTAGCGTTGGTTTCATTCCTCGGGGCAAACGTTCATGGATTGGAATTGTCCACCTGTAGAGGTGGTGATATTGCAACGTCTAGTTCTTCAGTTTTGGTCACTATTTCCGCCACATTACTTTTTAGCTATGAGGAGAAGCCTGAACACTGCCGTAACTTCGTTAGCCGACTTACGTCGTATCTTAAAACGTTAATTGAAAGCCATTGGGTAGGCCTGCAAGTTTCACACGTTCAGTGTCTATATTTGGTCAAATTAAAAAAGAAGGTGTTTCGGCCTTTCTTTAGGTACACAAAAGACCGCGGTGACAAATTATGAATATCGGGAATTTCTTCGCAGGGACTTCAATCAGGCAGCCAGCACAGGACCGCATTATTTTGAGTAATATGGAAGAGGCATTCGCTCTTGCAGTGGATATAATCTGGCTGATGATGATTATTATGATTAGATTAGTAAAGTAATCGGCACTGTTCTCATTATGACAAAGATTCTTCGTTCAATTTACTTCAATCTGCCAAACGAGAGATGCTCACGTTTCGCACTTCACAGTCAGTGAAACCCTCGTCGTTTGGCGTAGAAACGACAGGACGCATTTCGAGGGCCGCTAAACTTGGGGGACTGTTATCAAGAAACCAAACACTACTTTATTGTGTTTCGTTTCGCACAGCCACTGGTCTTATCTGCAGCGATAATCCTATCAGCCGTGCGTTGTGTATACCGTCAGCTCGTCGATGGGATTCGTATCACCGAGGCAATAAATCGCTCATAGTAGATAACTGATATAATAAATCCATGAGCCTAAAGCAAGAACATCAGCTTGAATCCTTACCTTCCGCTGCAATGAAAAGCTAAAGTAGTCTCGTTTTGTTTGTTTCCTCACTTTTTCTTTTTTACGTTTCGAGCAATACCCGCACTTTCTGATCATTAAACAAACTCAATGATACAAGCTTCCAATTTCAGCGTCCTGTTCCCACTGGGTGTGTGTACGCAGGTCGATTCACAAGAAATATCTTCCCGCGTATTTATGTATTTTCATTAGTCATTCCTTGTGGATTCCTGTTTGCTTTCCGCAAAGGTATCAAATCCTGCGAAGCGAATCCTCTAAAAGCTCTTTTCTTTGTGTCTAACAAAAGTGCTTCGCCGATGACAGCCAGCCCGCATGACTGACATGGTACAGAGACAGGGAAAACGATGCCACTTGCAGCATGCTTGCAACAACATCCACAGCGGTAAGAGAACCCGCTTCACGCGCCCCGCACTTCTCGAGAGGAGGCGCGATCAGCTCGCCCATCGTGTGCGGTCGCGTCTGTTGTGCGCATTTTGATGCTCCCATTCGAGAAAGGGGGGCGACGGCTATAGCTGAACGCAACCCGACCGAAGGGGGCACGACGCGGAGAGAGTCGCAAATAAATTAAGCTCGTACAAATGAGGCTCGTTCCGGTGCCATCTGGCGGCGTCAAAGGCTAACCGCTTGACACTTAGCCGAATGCCCGCAGAACAAAGTGGCGGCTGCTATCAGCACGGCAGAGGAGCGCAACCGATAACAGCGGCCCCTACAGGCATCGCCGGGCGGCTTTATAACGAGCTCCCCAATCTTTACGCTGCTTTTGTTCGCTCGGGGGCGAAGGTGCCCGGCTGCAGCCCAACCGATGCGAACCACTTAAATGAAGTCGGCAGGGCAGAGCGCACCCGAATGTCACGTGACGGCCGTCGGGTGGCAGCTGATTGGCCCAAGCTGGCCTCTCATCTCGCGCGGCCGACAGTATGGAAATTTGGACCAAGCGAGGGGCGCGACTAAGGCAGCGCTGCGAGAGGGCCGACTTAATGAACGAAGCGATTTGGACGCCTCGGCCGGGCAGCCCTTAGGTTTAATGAAAGACCCATGACGAGGGACAAATTAGTCCCCGAGAAGCCCGGGCCAGGCGCACCAGCTTGGCGCACGCATGCATCTCGGATGGCCACCGCGGCCCCGTTTAAAGTTTCGGTCACCCAGTTGTTGGAAGCCCGCCGTTAGAAGTTCTAAAATTGCCTCCAAAGTTTTTTCCGTCCAGGCGTCGGGCCGCTGTGGCTCCGCGTTTCAGAGCGCTGCTGTGAGGGGCCCTCTCCTCCCATACGGCGTCCGTCTATCATGAGCTGTATACTCTGAGCGTCTCAGATCGCTATCGCGGTGTATAGCTGGGATAGAAAATGTAATGTTGCTCGCGCAACGAGCATCGGGTTAAAAAAAAGGGGAGCGGGGGATCAAAACAGTATATCCATTGTACGAACTGCGTATGTTTGAAGAAAATGCTATTTCTGATTTTCTGGCAGCAATTATATGAGCATTTCCTTAACGTTTACTCTTATCCTAGACTGTATACATTTACTTCAGTTTCTCTTTGGTCAAATAAGAGACGCGTGCCACGTCCTTTAAACATAAACTCGCGCGACCCCAATTCTTTTAGAATTTCCTTCGTCGCTTTGACTCCCGAAGCCTATATAGCTTGTTCGCAGAGAGCGCGGACGAATTGACAGCGCTCGTATAAACTCGTCACGATGTCTCCAGAAGCGCCGTAATGACCAGCCGCCTGGTATACGCGTTTGTGACTCGAATCGAGGGCCCATAAACGCCACTTTGGTGTTACGTGACCGTGCCATCCACGCCACAGTTATGGTTCCGGCGACGTGCCTCGGCGTGCCACAGGCCATTACTGCCGCAATAGGGCGATGAGAAATGACCCTTTAAGGGCGCCTCTTTCGGCTCCGTTGGATATGGCCGCGGATCGAGACCGATTTCGCGGCACCGCCGATCACATCATCGCTGCCACGCTCCGGAGCTGTCCGGCGGTTCTCGTATAACTTGTTTCATACGGCGTGCAGGGAATTTTTCGCATCAACCACTAACCTTCCTAGCTTTGCAATGTGGCACCTCCAAGTTCTGAGCGAAGGTAGAGCCGTATGTTGTGTCGCAGTCATTTTACGAGGAGCCACTCTTTCCGCATGTTCCCGAAAAGATAGACCGCTTATAAACCGTCGCGTGAGCGCTGCCCGCCCTGCATGATCGCCCATAGAGAGATGAATATTGCAATGCGATTGGGTAGATCGTTCGCTCGGAATTATTTTGTATTGCATGTTTCGAAAGCTGCCTGTGCCCCACAGTTCACGTGGCACAAACTCTTGGAGGGGTGTTGCAAAGCTGTGGAAGCACATGTCTGAGACGCCGAATCGCCGTCGGCCGCAGAGTGGCCCTTTCCCCGCAGCCGTTGGAAAAGTTTCTGCGGCGGCCGGCCGTATAGAGTACAGCGGTCCGGTGATGGGGCCTCCGCCTGGTCTATATAGCCGAGACGCGCGCGGTTCGGGATAAGAGGCGCATTAGAATTCCCTGGACAGAGCCGCTTCCGCGCAGCTTCGCCGAAGACGGCCGGCCTCGCGTTGCCAGGGGCAACCGCCGCGTATAGATTAATCCGGCTGAAACAAAAACAGGGCTGCTGGAAACACCAAAGGCAGTCCGCAGGGCGAGAACAGAGGCTGGGACAGCCGAAAAAAATAAGGAACAGAAAATATAAGAGAAAGAAACTGAGCCGGGCGTCAGTTCGGCGTTTGCGCGGTATTTGTAGATCCCGCGTGAAAAGAAGAAAACTGCACCGACAAGCAGCCCCACATGGGTCTGTCCAGCAGCGCTCGCTGTCTATGTAATGCGATGCTGCTCCTCTTGCGATCCCCTCTGCCGGTGTACGTCTCGGGCTGCCGAGGCTTTGTTGGCTCAAATGTTTTCCTCCGAGACGAGCGAGAAGCTGCAAGATCGCAGCGGCAGAACACAGGATCTCTCGGCGGCCTCTTTCGCGCTGTCGGCCCGCGTTCATGTATGTATTACATACACACGCCCGCTTGGATCCTGCACAAGCAGCGATCTTCCTTTTTTTTTTTTTTTTTCTATCCAGCTTCTCTCCCTCCTCTCTTTCGTTGTATACTCATGTTTGGCACTCGAAGAAAATAGCGCGTGTTCTCCAATCTTCGTTCTGCCGTTGTGTACACGCTGTGAACGTATGCTTTGAGACAGAATTTTACTGCCTGGACGTCGATAAGCGTTGAGCGAGAACAATATCCTGCCCCGTATATAGAGGCCCATTGGCCGCGCGCTTACGCAGTATCACTTTGCGGCGTGGGCGACCTTTTCAATCTTCTATATCTTTTGGGTAGGAAAAGGAAGCACTAAAGAAAAAATATAGAGAGAGGAGACTTCTCAAGACAGCGTTCCTTTCACTATAGCGAGTTTCGTAATAGTGTGGCACTGCCAGTCAGGGGAATAGCCGGATTCCAGTGCACATGCGCAGCAGAATGCTACGCTAAAAGGACTAATTAAAGGGCGTGCTTATAGGTGTGGTTAGCACCCCCACACCTCCTCTATTCTCTTCGACCCTACAACATATATGAGCCAAATGTCGCTCAACTGCTAAAATTACAGTTGCATGTTCGAAACACGGCCACTTTCCGAATTCATTCCTGCAGCGACACAATGTTCACATCGCTATCCTTGCAGGTTACTCAGTGTACAGTCTAAAAAAGAAAATTTGTTTTTCTTAAGCGTGTTTCGCTTCTCATCCTTCTTGAAGTGTTATTCTGTTTATGAAACGCCGCCTAGCTGTTCCCTTTTTTCTCCTTTTATTCCTGACTTGACGCGAAATATACGCCTTCTATATGTGTGCATCTTTGCATGCAATTGTCTGGGCTCGCATTCTTCTCTTCTCATATTCGCGCCGCGGAAACAACAGCAGCCACTTGCTGCACAGAAACAAAGAGAAGTTTACTTTGCCTGGAGATATATATAACTCGAACGGTCTAATCATCAACCCCACCTATAGAGCCGATCTAACGAAGGAAAGCGGAAAATTGTGTTTAGTTAATGAGGGAGTCATTATCCGAGTCACGCCGGTTGCCTGGTTCCCGAGCAAGCAAGAAAAGTGAGGTGATGAGAAAGCGTTGCACTTTGCCCATGTCGGTTCCTCGCGCAGACTTCACCGCCGGTTTCGACACGCCGCGGCTTAAGCCGCACGCTTGTGCCCCGTATCTAAACGGCGGCTCATTAGGCGATGCCCTGGCGCAAACATTGATCGTGGATCTAATCGATGACAGCTTCGCAGTCGCTCGATGGAGGCGCGCCTCGATATAAAGGGCTGTCCATTGGGAGCTCATGAGCAGCATCTGCATGTCCAGCTATAGAGCATCAATCGCAAGCGCAGTCTTTCCGCGCTGCGTTGCGCGGGGCATTTCAGGGCGATCAGTCAAGCGGCCTTGCCCATTTGTCCGACCACTTCCCCGGTGACATATCGATTCAGGTTGCTTTTATCATTCGCTAATACATGGCTCGCTTCTTTAGTTGAGGTTCCTCGAAGGTTTCTCGGAGGACATTTCTGTTAGCACGCTTGCGAATTGTGCATGGAGGTCCGCTCAAAGTCGCGTGGGATTTATTTTCGCGCATCCATGTTTAGACAATTCAACTGCTGGCTTCTCAATGTATGCGTATATGCACTGTTGTGTGGTCATCTTTCGATGTTAGGCGAAATGTATACATGCAAGGCAAATAGCACCCACGATAAATGGGTGCTATTTTAATTTGAAACGAAGAAATGGGAAGCGAGATGCACATATATCTTCGAAATTATTACAGCAACAGTTAAAACTGTATACTCAAACCTCAATTGAGGGTGCATATGTACAAGATAGATTTTCATGCGTTTTCAAACGTTTTAACAGGACTCGTTCAAGCGAAGAATTGACCAGGAAGTGTACATGTTGCGTTGGATTTTATGCCACTTTATATGTGGCAACCAATGCCGCCATGCGCCAAACTCAACCTTTATGACCTTTGATCGGAGAGCAAAATGTTATTTTAAATAATTTAGAACTGCGGATTTAAAAGCTTCCCGTCTTTCAAGAATACGGTTTGGTTTAGTTTATTTGGTTTACCGTGCCAATTAAAGCGACTCAGGCTATGAGAGACGTCGTTGGGGGGGGGGGGGGGGGGCCTAAAATTTCGACCACGTGGGGTTAATTCTTTAACGTGCTCTGACATCGCACAGACACGGGCGCCTGGCATTTCGCCTCCATCAAAAAGCGGCCGATCACGCGTAATTGGGCGCAGAAGTCGAACGCCCAAACCACTGCACCACCGCGGCGAGGCACTTTCAAAAAGGACTGACCAGGAAAGCATCCGACTCATACACCTTCGTTCTTTGCGGCTAAGTCATCTAGCCTACACGTATATCGAGTGTTTCAATGAACACTTTAAAAATTCCTAAAAAATTGTGAGTTCAAAACGGAAAAAAAAAAATGCATCAACAAACTATCAGCCACAGCGGACAAAATTCCCTGCGGAACTCTTCTAATTATACAGCGAATTAACTCACAACCCATTTTCAAAACTCCGGCAGCGCGAGGAAGTCTGACGCTTTTTTCCGTATAGGAAACCGTAATGAAGAGCAAGAGATGCGCATGAAGCTCAGCACAGACGCAGTAAGGTTCCGTGCTTGATTCTTGTTCCCTTGTGCACCAGGGGTGCCTCGTCGGAGACGGTATGTTGAGGATACTTGAAGGCGGGAGCTTGAGAGAAGAATAACTGAACATTTACACACTCAGTATTTGTGGAACTAGCTAACAGAGAAATATTCCCACCTCGGCATAGCCGAAGCTGCAGAGCATCTAAACCTAGCCCAGAACGCCGGACTGGGCCCTCGGGCTCGGTTTTAACCCCCTTGAGGTCCAGTTCTAATTTACTCAACGTCCAATCACAACAGACATCAACCTGATTGGTTCGTTGTGGCGCACAGCTCCCACTTCAACTTTAAGTGGACTGAACCCTCTCTCACTGAAAGAAAAAAAAAAGGAACGCCGAACTCCTATGGTCCCATCCTTCCTACATTACACTGTGCACCTGGCCGTTAAACACAATGAGTAATGTTGCCTCCCGGCCGGCAGCCGCCGTCTCTCACCCCTCGCTTGTAGTGACTTGTCACATTCGCGACTCGGGCTTAGTGGTGCAAAAAAAAAAAAAAGTAATAAAGAAAAAAAGAAAAGAGCGGTCAGTGGCCCAGCCACCGCTTGCCTGTCGCTATAGGCCGTACCGGTTTTGTTAAAAGCTCGCCACCACATTCCATCAGGTGCTGGCGTGAATGGACGTCTCACCTGCGACTCAGGGTCGAGACGGCGCGCTCAAGCTGGTGTGTACAGTACAGTCTATGTCTCCCACTCACTCACTCACTCACTCACTCACTCACTCACTCACTCACTCACTCACTCACTCACTCACTCACTCACTCACTGCCTCTCATTCAGCTAGTAACAAGCCCCGCACCTCAGGGCGCTCCTCTGTCTGCGCACCACCTGCGTCACCTTATGCTGCAAGACTACGAAGAGGAGCTGGGCTCACAGCCACATACCTTCCCCGTCTTCCCGCACGCGACGTCCGGTAATGGCCTGATGCATTGGCTACGGTGCCAAATTTAAACTGCCAGCGTCGCTGTCAAACATAACGCACTGGGCAACGGCTGGCCTTTTCCGTGCGCCACACTCCGAGCCCAATGAATATGCAGATCTGAGCGCCGTGGCCACAGCACACGTCAACACCGCACGCCGCGCCTGGGCCGAGCTTACTGCGGGGCTCTTGCGCTTTGGAAAATTAGCTTTTTCTTCGTTTCAAAGACTGTTATGGCAACTTCTTGTTCTCGGGACGAATCGCCCACACCCGATAGTTAAAATATAATTAGTTGCTTGTAGTTAACTGGTCAGATATTTAGAAGAGCGTTGCAGTAAATTGTGCCCATCGACTTTGAGCCTGGAAATTTATTTTCCATTTTGAACTGACTATTTTCATGAATCTGAATGCTCACTGTGTGTGTGTGTGTGTGTGTGTGTGTGTGTGTGTGTGTGTGTGTGTGTGTGTGTGTGTGTGTGTGTGTGTGTGTGTGTGTGTGTGTGTGTGTGTGTGTGTGTGTGTGTGTGTGTGTGTGTGTGTGTGTGTGTGTGTGTGTGTGTGTGTGTGTGTGTGTGTGTGTGTGTGTGTGTGTGTGTGTGTGCGTGCGCATGACGATGACTTGGCCCTAAATAAACCGTCCAGAAGTTCGGGTTCAACGAATCGCAGGGCGCGGTCAGCCCCGAGCAGACGCCGGCCAGAATTAATTCAATGTCCCGGTCGTGCAACCCTTTCTCCCCGCGGAGGCGCGTATAGAGCGCAAGCCGAACACCGCGGGCCTTTCTCAAAATTTACTCGGACCCGGCGGGCTTCGTTTCCCGGCGATTAATCAGCGCCGCTACACGGCAGAGGAGGGCGAAGATGGCCGGCCATCCATCCGCGGGCCGCCATTTGTTCTCGTGGTTAACGGCACCACCCTCCTGCGACGGTTCGCGCGGTACCGCAGAGAGCGGGCCTAAATGATAGCCGCGGTTGGCCGGCCGGTCTATAACCGCCCACCGGGTCCACTCGGGTGTCCACACTCGGGCCTGCGTGCTTATGCAATAAATTGTACCCTAGCTGCGCCACGCGTGGCCGCCGGAGTTCTCTGCAGGTGTGCAGGCTTTGTTCACAGCGCGAAGTTCCATCACTTGCGGGTGGTACGGCGGTTTCTGCCTCTTTTTCTGTTCGATGCAAGCCGCGCGCCGCCAATTCTTTTTGTTTTCTTCGCGTGTTCTTTTTTTTTTTTTTTAGTCGGTCGATTTTCCTTCAATGATATTTTCTTGTTGGCCTCAAAAGGATAGGTTTCTTCTTTCTGTGAAGCGCGCAGGTGGACTTCCACATTAGTAATAAAACCCCCGCAGCCCTCCTTATTGTATGCAGTCAACATATTACGAAATTTCATTTTGGCGTTTGAAAATAAAACAAAAACACGTAAAAACCCATACAACATTACTGTTGGCTGTGTACATAACTTATCTGATGCTTTATCTCATACGTCGACGCTGAAGCCTGAACGTAACCTCGCTTCCCCCTCCCGCCAATTTATGGATTTTGAGGTCTCCGAGCCGCTGTAATTCCATCGAGGCAAACAGTGGAGGAGGGCGGCTTTAGTGACTTCGGCCATTCGTGTTTATGTTCACTGACGCGAGCAGGTTGTAGTGGGTAAACGAAGGACTCATTTCCGGTGTCGATTTCCTCGCATTTGTCGTGCTCTCTTCCCAGCGTGCACGTAAAGGTATGGCCACCGTCTCACGTTTGCACGCCTTTTAAAAGATCATGTCAAACGGTGTGCTTCAGCGATCGCAGCGCGACATGGACGCATGATTGGCATACAGCTCGAGCCGTATGCACACACGTGTCGGGAGCACCTTTGCTGTTTCGGTCACCATCATGCTTGGCTTGAGCGCTCGTGCATTGATATCCACGTCGACATGGTATCAACAAGAGCCAAGTTGAAAACTGCTGGCGACTCGGATATTCTTTTCTTAGCCTTCAAAAGGCGTGGTCACCCGCCACGTTGTTGGTCTGCACAAGCAAAAAAAAAAGAAAAAGCAAATCCCTGAGCGAAGTTATGACACAGGTGCCGTCATTTCGCGTTTCGCTAATTAGCAAATAACGGGTACTGATGAAGAAAGCTGCAATGCCTATCACTTACACGTGCCTACAACGTGGCGGTAAGAGGCCCCTCAGAGAACTCTGCATTGTGTTTTCTATGAAGCGAGATTTGCGCTCCGCTCAATTCAGAAAAAAAAAAAAAAAAAGAAAGAAAGAACTTCAGATTAATGGCTTCGGTGAAATTGTGCACGACGAACGATGGTACAAGCGTTGCAGTATTGCGTGCTATTGAGGAAAATAACACCTTCTTTTTATTATTTCTTACTTTCTCTTATCAGCTCGCTGAACTTAAAGCATTCGCGTCCGTACACAGCACTCATGAGCTGAATAAAATCCGCATCCGTTCGGCACGGGAGATCGCACACGTACACACAGGACCGCATCCGCTCATTTCGGGGCTACTAACGGGGCCAGGGTGTACCGGCAACGCGTGACGAGTGCAAGTGTAGCAGCGCATTGAAATGAGCCCCTATTAAACTGCGCTGAACAGCTTTTCATCATTGCGCCAGGCGTTTCATCCAGTTCAGCGCGCCCATATACGTGCCCGGTTTCTCTCTCTCTCTCTCTCTCTCTATATATATATATATATATATATATATATATATATATATATATATATATATATATATATATATATATATAGGCCCTTCCGTCTTGTGGCCGCTCAATACGCCTTAACCGCGAGAAAATCATTCCAGTCATTTCCCGCATCCACTTATCGAGAGAGAACACGTGTCTATCGGGCGCGGAACGAAACAAACCGCCAGCCGCTCTCGACCGCGGGGGCCGAGCCCGCAATTCGTGTAACACGCTCAAAAACAGCAAGCACAAACAGAGCGAAACGGCGCGCCGCCGCTATCGCAACAGGGCCGCGCGGTGTCGAGACATGTCAATATCATATATTTGACGCGCGGGCCGCATTGACTTATGGCAAGCGACGCCGGGGCCAGCGAGCTGTCAAAAATGCGGGGCTCTCCCCCGTGTGCATTAGGACTGGAGCTGGTTTATGGCGTCCCGCGATTCGCAACCCAATATCGAGAGCCGTTGGCAAAGCAGCTGCGGCCGCCGCCAGGCAGCGACAGCCGGCGCCCGCGGAGCGCGTTCGCAGCCAATTCTTCGCCACCGGAGTGCGCGCAGCAAATAATCGCTCACCGGCTCCCCAACTCGCTCGCGGAGACGCGGGGCGCAGTGCAACCGTGGGCGCTGTTATGGAGCCCCTCAGGTGCGCGCGATTGCCTCCTTTCATTTGCATCTGTCCGAGGGAAAGCAGTGCGGGACAAACAAGAGAGTAAGGAGCGTGCCTAATGTGAGCCGTATACGGAGCGCTAGTGATGCGTGTGTACACGTGTAAAGAGCATCTTTATCCCCTTTTTGGGGCGTTCATCGAAATTCTGATGTCTCTCTTTTGGCTCTCAAAACGCGGACAAACAGGAATGCAGTGCAGATGCTTTGAGACGAGATAAAACGGTCATGTTTTAGCATATATGTACACCGGGTGCAACGTAGCTTTTCGTGCACAGATGGCGGTTGATGGAGACAACGACGGGCAATGCACAGCGCGAGAGAGTGTTGAATTTTACCGAGCGGGGTAATCCGCTGCTACCATAGCCAGGACGTTCTACACGCGCTTCCTCCAAGGAATTGATGGGTTCGAGTCCATAGTTTTCTGACGAAGGTTTTGTCTGAAGCTTGAGCGCCCCCATAATTCTTCTCTCTCTGGCTGCCGACTGCGCACGCCAGGAAGACACTTTGCTATGTATGCGGCAGCTATAGGCTAAAGCGCAAGACAATTTTCTTGCTCGGGGTATATAGGATGGCCGGATGAATGTCTTCGCATTAAATTCGACGCGGTAACAAACAGATAAAGCTATATATCTTTGGGTATTTGAATCTGCCCTTTAAGAGGGACTCCCATTATTTCGTGAACATTTTCGTTGTTCCTGTTCGTTCCAAACGTCTGCACGTTAACACTTATGCGATAGGGCATTGGAGAAGCTGCGTAAGTTTGGAAGCATGCAGGAGACGCAAAGGCCTGCAGCTCGAGTGCGGCCACCGAACAGAATGCATTGTCTGCACCGCAACAAGGTTCATACGCACCTGCTTTATTTCTTCATCTAGACTGTTGTATAAAATAAACTGTACTCCGGCATGACCAAGCAGCAGCCCTATACAGTAGCATAGATGAACTGCATAGACAAGAAAGAGAAAAAAATATATGTTTGCATTTTCAAACGCTCCTCGTCAAGCGGAGTTGTCAGAGCGTGCTTTGGAGAGGACGCAATAAAATGAACGCCATCGTCGATCTAGCCTCTCGTATAACAAACAAAGGTAAAAAAGTGCGTAGCGTAGACCCTTGCTTTATGGCGTAGACCTTGTGAGTCAGTTGCGCTTATACGTTTAGAAGAAGCTCCACTTCGGTTCATAAAGCTCCGCCCTTATTCACTGTTCGAATTCGTAGCCGCGACACGCAGTTTGCTGAGCAAGCGTGTCGTCAAAAATAATTAGAAACCTAAATTTGCGTTAATAAGTGAAAACTTAGAACCCCCTCCCCTCATTTATTTATTTATTTATTTCTGAAGCAGCCGCCTTTCGCAAGAACTCATATTTTCATGCGGTTCATTGCTCGCCGCTCTGAGTGATGATCCTGGTGGTTACCACTGTGGCTTTGTCTGCACGGCTTTGCGTGCGTCAAGCAGCAGAATGAAATGGATCGAGTGATGTATAACGTTCCATGCACGGGTCAGAGACCCACTAGTTCAATACAAGTGCACGTTGTAAAGTAATATAATTTTAGGGCGATCCTGCATGAAAATGCTTTGGCTTTCTGCGCTAAGAACTTGTTCATATCTAGAATACCGTCTTGTCTTCAAGCTTGCTTTTCAAAACCATATTCCGAATTTATTTCCAAATAACGTGATGATGCAATGAGTCAATATACAGAAGGAGGTCCCAGGGTTATATAATCGCAGGCGGAGTCTCCTATGCTACTGTATGATGAAGAGCAATCAGCGCATTAAAAGTCACAAAACAATAAAAAAAAATAGTTTCGATTCAACAGGCGTACTTTAAATATAAAGCTGCAAGTAGAAAATTACTTCGAATTCATAAGGCAGCTCATTACAAAATGATATGGCTGAAAACTGTATACCGAATTTGCCATAATTAATGTGAATTTAGGCAGCAGTAAATTATGTAGAAATGCAACACATGTAGAGTTAAAATTCTGGAGCACACCGGATGGAAATACGGGTGTCCTTAGCTCAGATACATGCCAGAGGAAAGTTGTGTCATATACATTAAAAAAAAAAAAACATTTTGAGTAATTAGCTCTGAATAAGGGTAGAGGGGGGTGCCTCAGTTATCAAGTCGAACCAATATTTCGACAAGCGGACTTGTCTTCGTCTGGGACAAGTCGCACTTGTCGAAACGTTGGCTCGACTTGCGAACTGAGGTTCCGCCCTCTACCCTTGTTCAGTGCTCCTTCATACTGTGTAACCATCTTCTTCCTCACGTTCTACATGCAATCAGTTGCGATATCAGTTGAAATATATGGTCGGTATCCGCCCAGTCTAGCAGTTAACAGTAAATGTTTGAACTAAGTACAGAACCTTTCACTATTACCTTTTATAAAATGTTTGTCCACGAAAGGTAGCAATTAAGTTGGTCTGGAATTACTAAGGGAGGTTGAATTCCCCTTTTTCAAAGACAAGTATCGCTTTGGCTGTTTTGAATTGCTCATGAAATATACCAGTTTCGGAGACAAGGTTAAATATATGGCTTAAACAGGCGCTATGCCTGCGCTAATTTAACATCTTTTACAGAAATCATATCTAATTTATGTCCGGTTGTTTCAAGTTCAATATGACGGAACGAATTTTCTCGTAGTTATAGTTGACGCGTGCATGAGGCACTGACGACTGCTAGCGTTGGAATAGTTCCGAAACTTTTATGTATTGGAAAGGTTATAATAAGCCATTCATTTACTAGAATCGATGCCGCTCGGCATTAGGCGCCGTTAGTGAACATTGGCAAAAGAAAGTATAAAATTTATTGTCATGGCGTGAGGTGGCTAACAGGTTAATATTAATATTACCTAACAGTTTTATTTTCAAAAGATTACTGAGGAGTTACACTCAAGAGGGCACAGTTAAACCTAGCAGGATCGAATGAACATGAACGGAAAATGGAACCACGCACAATTTTTCTGCCGTTGTTAAAAACTATATGAAAGCAATTTTGATTCAAATTAACCCACATCTTGGAATGCCAGTTGCCATTGTGTCTATTGTATGCCAAGCAATGTAGTACATATGTACCAGAACCACTATAAGCATCAGGCACGATGAGAATATCCACTAGAATAGCCCGATAGCCCATAGAGGTTTTTATCACTGGGTGTGTAAGAATGAGGGAGGTCAAAGTGCAGTCTCTCTTTGTTTCCCAAGAAATAAGTTCGTTGCTTGACCAGTTCTGCGTGATTATTTTGCGCGTCCCGAACAAAGGAAAGCATTCAATGTGATAGAGGTCTGTTGAGATGTTGAACTCAAATAAATTTCGTGCTGTCTACCATAAATTATAAGACAGCCGTTGAGAAACGCCATATACTAACAGATTGACCACGCCAACAGCAGGACAAAGGCCTCCGTACCCCTCCAATGAAACCTGTTCTGCAGCCTGGTTGCTGCAAGCAGTCGGTGTGTTAGGTTGCGACTAGCATGTACTATTATACACCAGGGTGGCCAAATCCTGTTCCTTTTAGTGAGTGGTGGTGGTGGTAGTGGTTTATTATTATTAAATAATTAAAAAGAACGAAAATAGTGTTGCTGGCGGCTGCAACTGCTATCAAAATCATCTGAAGCACCTGAGCGGCTGCCGGCGGGAAAGAAAAGGGGATAGGGAGAGGATAGCGAGGGGAAGTATAAAGCGGAGCGATAAGAAGAAAGGACAGGGGGAGCTTTCGGCTCTGGTCTCTTGGATCAGGTGCACCCTCGGCCATTGTCGTCGGCCAGTGCTTATACTTGGCATTGATAAATGATAAATGCGTGACAGCATTGATAAATACGTGAACACGAACTATACTGAAGACGTATGTCATGAGTTTGAGCCTCAAGAAAAGAAAAAAAAAAAAGACATCTTCGGGCAAAGCAATCCACATTGACGCACTCAATTCCACGCGGTCTCAGATTGGTGCGAGCATTTTCCTTCAGCCGACGGCAAAATTTCTTCCCTGCAAAGCTCTCGTCTTAATTTGCCGATCAGAGGATTCAATGAATCACCACTAACTGTTCTTCCAGCTTACCGCGCGCAGGCATTGAGGCATTATAGGTCTAAGATTTACTTTTGCCGCCACGGCATATACGACAGCGACATTCGACTGTGCTCGCAAGCCGCTCACGCGAGTATAGCAAATAGCGCAGCTGTGCACGTGCCGGTATATATTACAGATGGTTCCGGGTGGTAAATTTCAGTTTTATTACAATTCAGGATCAATCTGCCGTTTTTTATTGAACTCGGATTTCTTCCTCTGTAAGATAACGAAACTCTCGCCTGTACAGTGTGTCAATTGTTTCAGGACGTGTGCCGTATTTGCCGTATACGCTGCTCAAACTCAAGTAAAAGCAGATACACTCTGCACCGGCCAGTACATGTATAGTCCTCAAACACTTAGGCGCGAATTTCCACGGCATTTGGTTCCTGCATGTCATTCAGCAAATAGACTGGCTGGTTCAGTCTCTTGTGTGAAAACGAACGTGGCACATGCCCGATCTTTGTTGTTGAGTCAGGGGTTATAGGGGGTGTAATTAGGAGGCAAAATTTTCAAAGAGCACGCAGCTGACGACTGCTGTCTGTCTTTTTGGCGCAGTGGCCCAGAACTGCCTCGACAAGGACGGCAAGAAGAAGCACACACGGCCCACCTTCTCCGGACACCAGATCTACGTTTTAGAGAAGACCTTCGAGCAGACCAAGTATCTCGCAGGACCCGAGAGAGCAAAACTTGCCTACGCCCTTGGCATGTCCGAAAGTCAAGTAAAAGTACGTTGGCCTCTCTTCGCGCTCGTGCGCTTCTATTTCTGTCAGTCTCGTCTAAAATATTTACGGCGCCAAAGGGAGGCTTTTGCACTGCTAAATGTTTCTGTATCGGTAACTGAACGAGAGCGAACTTCGGCTATTTTCTGCTTCATGCATTGCGCTTAACGGCTAAGTCAATATGCATCTGCAGTAGTCTAACAGCAGGCACATGCCAATATTATATTTTTTTTTTTTTCGGGAGGGGTCCAAGAAATTTTCTCGTATCAAAAGGGAATAAAGGGGGGGGGGGGGGGGGGGGCTCTGGTCCACCCATGAATATGGGCTTTTCAAAACATTCGGCAGGCCCTGAGTGGCAGGTTCTCCTTGTTTTCGGCATAACTCACTGTCTAACGTGTTCCATCACTGCAGGAAAGTATCTCATGTTTTCGAAGCAGAATTCTGACAACAAAGGACAGGTCATGTGACATTGATTAGATGCATTCGATGGTTGCTGAATCTGCACCCCTCCACCATTTCACAGCTTGATAAAAAGTGGCACAATGTGGCTTGTTATCAGTGCGGCCTTCCACGGGTAAGATGGCGTTTCCAAAACTAAAGCCAAATCCTCCCGCTCCGTGTATGTCGAGGTGTGCATCTTTAAAGAAAGAGAGCGCAACCCTTAGCGACCTAGCTATTAATTTCAGGTTGCGACTGAGATAATTAATTGACTTTCTTTCTGGAGTGGATTGTGCCATTGTTAAATGTGCTTTACATGAATATCGCGCGTTAGTGGTTCTTTAAAAAGTAATTCATTAATTATGTTGTCTAAAACCTGAAATCATGTTGTCTGGTATAAAATGCGATAGCTACCTATACATGGCGTTGCCGTTAGCTTGACATGCAACACAGCTCCTGCCCACTATACTGGATCCATCAGATTACTGAGCGGATCGTACACAGCGGACTTTCCGACGGAGCTCCGCAGCTATGTCATTGTGCCGTAGAAATGCGTCTTGCTGGGAACGCCAGATTTTCTTTTCATTGTTACTGAGCGCTTCTGACAGCCGAAAGAGAGGTCGGCCTCCCTCTCTTTCTGCTCTCTGAACGCTTTCTCTATTTTCAAATCCCTGCTTTGCGGTGCAGCTCTATTTGCAGGCGCTTTTTGTGGTTGGTCCTCACGTCAAGAGGATATATATACGCTCTATAGACGTGACTTTACGCTGCCAGACAATGCACTACTGCATGATCAAATCTTTATACATGCACATATTCTTCTATACGCGTACTTTTTTCTTTCTTTTTTTTTTTTTTTGCGGACAGGCTAATGTTTAGAGTGATTAACGGCATTGTTCCGAGATGTTTTTGTTTTTGTCTCCTATATCAATGTTTTATCATCTGCCAACACTGATCCTTAGCTTGAGAGCCAATGCTATATTTTCTTTTTTTTTTTTTCCGGTGCCTGGAGAGAGCTATACTTGCGACAGACGCTATTAGCGGGGCGGTAACTCTTCTGCTTGACTAACGAGAACGCTAAGAAGAAGAAGAAAAAAAAAGATGCAAGGTTAAAGAAGGGTCCCCCAGAGTGCGGCTCATCTGGTAACCACCAGTGGGCAATCAGAAGACAATAAGGACTTTTTGCCAGCCTTGCTCGTTGTGTCCTGAATAGGCGTGAAATGGCGCTCCTGCTGGTTCGCTAACGACCGCCAATCTCGGGACAAGAGAACTAACTGCCTTTCATTCGGTCGCGCTGCTGCCCTCTCGCCCCCGCCGACGCGAAACGGTCGCGTGCCTGCACAAGTGGGGCGCGCCGCAGCGGGGTCCCTTGCAGCCGCTCATACGGCAAGCAGCGGGCGCCTCATTTGCTCTCGCCGCGTCCGAGGTTCCAATCACGAGGGAGGAGGGGGGAGCTGGTGATCAACAGATGCCCGCGGTGGTGGCTTTCATTACTGCGCTTAGAGGAGGGAGGCTGAGCAGGCACAGCTTGTTGTGCCACATAGGAAGCATGGCCGTCCCGAACAACAGCGGAAAGGCTGTAGCTCGCCTTCTCGTTGTCGTCTTCTGTGCTTGGGCCAGGAGGTGCGACATTAGTTGCCGATTCGCTCCACTTTGAATGCATCGGCGTGTAAATGCAGCCGCTGGGGTGCCTGCTTAAGCTCTCCGTGTGGCGCTATGGTCAGAGCTGTAGACAAAACGGCGCGTGTAGATTGACGCTCTGGCATCCGCCCTTCTGCGTCGCTTGTAACGACCTTGTCGCAATGCGAGCGCCGTTTCCTCCTGCGCGTATCGTACCAGTTTTTACGCACACATTCGTTTCAATGCGTCGTTCTTTCTGAAGGTGTACACTTCCGTAATAATGTTCATGTATGAATACTCATTCCTATAAACTGATATAGTCAAAAATGATTTTATAATCGGCATCTTATTGCTAAAAGGAAGGGAGTTTGTGGGGAGTTTATGAAGTGCTTTTTTACGCTCTTCGCAAAGTTTTCTTTTAACAGCTGCCCTTGACTTAGCCGGCTCAAGATGACCTGTTTTGCGTCATCGAGCGCGAAATGCTACCAAGGGCATGTTTTCTTGCACGAGAGGAAGGCGCGCTAAAATAGCCTATCCCAGAAATATTAAAAAACACGAGTCGTTAAAATTCTCTTTGTACATGAATGTTAGTTGTAGGCAGTGCGCATGCCCGCTGCGCTGCTCAGTGAAAGGTAGTAGTTGTACCGCGATAGCAAGAACATTTTATCAGCGTATGCTGGTCACCAGCTGTGCGCTTGTTGACATAGGAGATTGTGCAGAGAAGATTTTCCGTGTATAGCTTGTGCGTCAGACGGATGTATGCTTGACCTAGTCTCTTTAAGTTGGTGGTCAACTGGCATGCATATTTAAAGCTTTGTTCTACTATGTTGCTCATCAATTTCCGAGTGCGTCTCACGTGCATTTCGCCGCCAAATTTTCATTGGAGGGGGCGAGAAGCACATACCAACAATGACAACAGCTGTTTCATTGGGTTCGCAGGTGTGGTTCCAAAATCGGAGAACGAAGTGGAGGAAGAAACACGCGGCCGAGATGGCCACCGCCAAGAAGAAACACGACAACGAGGCCGAGCAGCTGCGCCACGAAGACGTGTCCGACCACGACGAGCTGGAGCACGGCGACGCCAAGAAGATGCGTCAGGAGGACCCGCTGCTACGACATCACCACCGCGACGACCGGCGGCCCGACAGCTTAGCCTCCATCTAGGCCCCGGGCCCGCGGCGCCGCCACACAGTGCAATACTCCTCTCCCCGTGCATTAGCGTTCTTACTGTACATACTGATCACCCCCCGAGAAATTGTACATAATGACTGTGCGCAACGCCGCACCTCGGGGCGGGCGAAGCAGAAAGAAACAAAGAGAGTGCGAAGCGCGGCATTCGCTCGCCTGCTCTTTGGGACTTGTCTTCCATGCGCCTCCTGGTCCTCCCTGGACTCTGAGGTTGTCGCCGCCCAGCCGCAGCCCAGCGAGGACTCAACTTCCTAGTCGCAGCCACCGGCTGTGCCCGCCTCGTCGTCAGTGGAGCTCTCTGGCTCGCAGTGACTTGGTGCGCGCTCCTCGGCTCAAAGGCCACAGTTCGCGCCTACTCAGGACTCACCCCTCAGATGCGCGAGCACGCTTGTTCGCGCCGATATGTGAAAGAGTGCGCGAAAGTCAGTTCCTTCAGAGAGACGCACCCGCCAAGCGACGCTTTCGACACGCGAGGGATGCAGTCGAAAATGCGCTCGCGTGTGCTCAAACGAGGCGGATATAGTACGCTGGAAGCTGCTGTGTTTACACCCGCGGTTCTTCAATTAGGTCTTTCATATGAAATACGTATCGTGCATGTGTCTAGTATTCTACGAACCTCCGAGAATCCCTCCTAGCGCTGTGCCAGACGTGCTATGAGGACGACGCACATAAAGAAAGATACGTTTGCCTACTGCTTTGCGTTGGCAGCCTTCGCTGCGCTGTTCAGGTTGTCCATTGCTTCCCAGTTCAAACATAACAAGAGCTCCTCGCACGCTGCGATAATCAAATCGGATATGTATTTTATTTCGCATTTTACGACACAAAACTCGGTACACGAAAGACACGTATACCAAAAGCACGAATTAACCTGGATTTGTTTACCCAGGTCCAAGTTATTGAACCGTGCACGAGTAATAGGAAAATAAAAAGCGCATGAAAATCTGATTCTAAGCTGCATTTTCAGTGACGAACGGGGACTTACAGGACCCTATAACCTGAAAAATTCATTGACAATTTTTTGTTTCTTCCTTCTCTTTTTTTTTTCTTTTTACAAAGAGAATTCTAGGAATGGCACTGCAGGTATTTAGATACCCCTCGACCGACGTCGCTGAACGGTGTACTTCATACCAAATCAAAAGCCCTACAACGTTCCTTGCACGTTGTGATGCAGCAGTGACAGATCTGAATTAAATACGCGTCTCGACATTCGAAGAAAAATCTCGTTCCGGACAAAAACGGCTTGATCCAATGCGGTATAGAGCGCATGCGTATATTGGTCAGGTCCTCGGACTAACTCGCAAGGTCGGCTTGCACGTGATTCACGTTTTATGACAGTGATATCATGTAATTTTTACAGGTTATTTCATAAATAAAGTAAAGTATGTTTATCAGTAGGTGCAATTTATATCCCATCTGGTGTTTGCAAAAACAAATAAAAACAGAAAATGATGTTGGAGACAAGTAGGCGTATACAGGGGTAAGGTATTGTTGTATCGGTAAGCGTTCCGAGGAATAGAACTTCGCAGAACGTAGTTAACAACGATGAGCGCATAAGAAAGTAAAAAGTGGTGGTGTAAAGAATTCCGCCTATTATTTCATTGCAGTGACTTGTCGTTAGCACGCCCCGCTCCCGAATAATGTCACCAATCAGCATTAAATAGACGGAGTAGAGTGACGCCCCTGTCTATTGTGCCTGGCTTGTAACCCTTTTCCCATAGGACAGTGTGATTGCAAACCTCCTTCGGGAAGCCCAGGCGAGCATCGTGTCGTATTTTCTCGCCCTCTGTCGTATTCTTTGTTTACTTGGCTTGAGGTGCGTCAGTATGCACGTGTAAATATACGCTGTGACTTACATCTGTACGTGGAAATTTACTCTGTAGTGTAGGCAGCTAATATAGATTCCGTCTTGTCTTTTGAAAGCACTGAGAGCATATGTCATTCAAGGGGCAGAAGACCAAATTACTAGCAAAAAGAGAACACGGCTTCAAAACTGTAGGAACTTAACTCGGCATTTGTAATGCATTTCACTATATTGTGCTTAATTTGATGCGCACCCTTACAGATGCATCGTTTGACTGGGTATTTGCCGCAATTCTCTTGATACGCAAGAAAAACAAAACAAGGGGGACCTTTCGGTGCACAACTTTCTAAGCATGCATGTGTTGTCATTAGCGCAAATAGGCCTAAACGAAATCAACAATGTGTGTGAGGATATAAGCGTCGACCGTAAATGTTCCGTCTGTAAGACAGAATTTCACGCTGTCGGTCGGCATAGCGAAGGTTTACGACAACGACATTCCATGTGATCTCGACAAGTTGAACACAAGAGTACAAGGCCAGTCTTCAAAATCTCGTGGCAGATGTGCAGTGATGTTCCGCGACTGACCGTGTACGCAGACCTCGACTTCTGATCTTTCTTTTTACTTTGGCGATGAAGATTGACGACCCGACTGCATGTTTGCCGTCTTGCCGTTTCCGCGCGCGCAACATTCGGCTATGTGCTGGTTCTGTATATTTAAATGACTGTGTTATTTACAATATGTCTTTTTTTTTTTTTTTGCCGAAGCAATAAGAACAATAAAAAACGACATCTTCCAAACTAATTGATGGACTTTCAGTTATTTGTTTTCTTCAGGATTATTACCACTTCATGTAAGTATACGCATGGCATTATTTGTCTGTCCTGCGGTGATAAAATACACTGTCGAGGTGACTTGGTGAATAGATCCGCATCAAGAAGCACGCATGCTGGCATGACGGTCGCACACATATTTACGCATGCCTAGCAGTAAACAAAATTCCATGCAGTATGATTGAATCAAATCAATGCGCTCAAATATGTTCGGTGCGTGATCCCCACTGTTTCTCGTCGCTGCACAAAACCGGCACTGTCCACGCGATTTCCATGCTTCACCTGTACAAAATTGAGAATTATGTAAAACGAAACACCTTTCAACGTGAAAAGAGATTTAAGACTTCAATTATTTACCTCAAGGCTTGTAACAGATCCCAGTGCAGCCTCCATATTTATTTAGACTCTTTCAGGAGCTATAGCATGCCCGGACATCTCAAGACGCGAGCGATTTTGCACTGTTCGCCTTCATCGAAACGCAGTGGCTACAGCAATCATCAGTAATGCATTAGATCTTGTGCGCAGCATGTGGACTCAAGGGCGAAATATGTTAATTTAGATTCGATATGTTTGCGCTGCAAACTGATATCCTTCAGTGTAGAAGTACTTTCTACACTGAGCACAATACGATTTACGGCGAGTGTAGTTCCACGACATATAGAGGGCACCACTGGAAATCCAAAGTGACTGCCCGAGAGGGGGTCCGGCTAGACTTGTTCTGCGCTGGTAGGCAGTGCATTAAAATTAATATACGGGTTTGCTACTTTGTCGAGAAAGCTCTCAATGTAGGCTCCGTTGTGTTGCGCCACCGTAAAAGCAGTGCGCGCGCACTGCAAGTGCTGTAGAAACTATACCCGATCGACGCAGAGGGGATTGGTCTAGTATGCAAAGCTTTCGGATGCTGAGGGCAGCGGCGGAGTATATGGCTTGTACTGAGGTGGCTCTAATCGCTGCAAGAAAGGCGGCAGAGATGTACGTGTGCCGATAGAAACAGGGATACTGAAAAAAGTTACGGCTGTTACTTAGATTGTGATACTGATGGAAGCCGGTATTTCAACATGAAATGTGCGTTCACGCCACTGTATGTGTGTATACCCTGACCTCGTAGTCATCCACCCGATTTCAGCACATGCATCGTCGCACCTGGCTGCTTATATAAAAGCAAAATGCAAAGAACCATGGTCTGCATGGTAGCAGTGGGGGTCTGCAGGGCTCATTTCAACCCTGGTCATTTCATTTGGAGCACCACTGACAGGCATCGATTTTGAATGACGTAAATTGTGAACAAGCCTTGACGAAAGTATTTTTCAACAGTCATCGCTTGGCAATCAGAGTGGCTCCGACTTTATGAAGAGAATAGCAACAACTTCCCGGGTGCCGCAAATGCTACTACTGCAGCTGTGGACGTCCACGTCACAGTGAAATAGGGTACACAGTATATACGACGAAAATACTGAACATCCGGTATCTACTGCATAGTTGCAAATATTGTGCACAAAAAAAAATCGCGCGGAAAACATGAATTTGATTCCTTGCTTGGCCGCAGCGGTCATCGATAGAAAATGTTTCCCTCAAGAGTGGTTCACAATTTACGTTATAGTCAACGTCATTGTTCCTCGGCAATACTCTATTAAAAGAAAGCAATTTGATCAAAAATGCGCACTGAAAACCATCACAGCCTTGGTCACACGTTTTTCGGTGCGAACCTTGATTACTCAGCAGATCTCAAGAAGCGCTGGAAAATAATGACTAATCGAATAGAAATTACAAGCAGCTGCAGTCATATCGTTTGCTTGTTTCTTCGTCGTGCCCGCTCCTTTCACGCTGGGTAAAATGTTGACGTAATCTACTTGCCAATACTGAGATTGCATTGGCGAAATTATTCACTTTTTCTTCAGCTTACAATCGAGTGAAATTAAACATGCAGGTTCATTCCGTCTTACACCGCACTGTTAGAGCTGCCAAAAGAAAGAAAATTTAAACGCAGCTGTGGCATTTTGTGTTATATTTGGAGCTTTAAACGCGTGCATAGATTTTATAATGACCTGTTGTTATGGTAGTCTCGAAAACACTGCATGCAGCATCCAAAACAGAACAGTACGCCAAACGCTGTACACAATACACAAACACCGAATTGGGCGGCAGACGCCGCATCAAGCTGGGCGTCTTCCGCTTCGTCCACCCTTCGGGCGGTTCCTTAGGTAACCTCGTGGCGGCGAAGCCATATGTGGACTTGCGACTGTGACAATGTGTCATCAGCCTGCAATTGGGACGAGAGCAATGTATACTATTCATGTGCATGGCTCAGATCAAGGAGCTGAACATCTCACTGCACTGCGAGTTTAAGGTCGTACCGATGCAAAACACTTTCTACCTCGTGTAACACTATAGCATTTTTACTGGACCTCAATTTGTTCACAATAGGGCTCTTTCACGCAACAGTACCTGTGTTGTTTACAATCGCTCCTGAGAAAGACAGAGTTGCGAGACAGTATTGTGTTTGTCTGTTATTCTCTGTTGCCCCTGTTTTTCGAGCTCATTTTTTTAGAGCGAAGCTCTTTGGCGCCCGCCCTAGCTCCGCAGCTGGGGCAGCGCTGAAGCCCCTCAACAAACGTTTATTGAAGAACTTTAGACAGCGCGCGTTCCTGCCGCCACCGTTCGCCGCTGCGTGTACCCCCTCCCCCTCACCCTCCCCTCTTCCTCCGTGGCAGCGATGGTGTCTCCGGTTGCCGAGCCCCGCCGGGGTGGTGGTAAGACGCCCGACTACTGTGCCGGAGTTCCCGGGTTCGAACCCGACCTCGGCGGCTGCGTTTCGATGGAGGCGAAACGAAGAGGCGTCGTGTGCTGTGCGATGTCAGCGCACGTTAAAGATCCCCAGGTGGTCGAAATTACTCCGTAGCCCTCCACTACGGCTCCTCTTTCTCTCTTTCCATTTTCACTCCCATCTTCCTCCCTTCCCTTACGGCGTGTTTGAGGTGTCCACAGAAAACAAGTGAGACAGTTAACGCGCTTTTCCCTTCCTATAAATCAATCAATCAATCTCCGGTTGCCGAAGCGCCGGCTCGGCATCAGCGGATCACGGTGCGTGCATCCCAAGCCGAAACGCAGAGTCACGTTCTCTTCACACGCTAGCGGCGTCAGCGGCATCAGTCAGTTGCTGCTATCTCTGCACCGCGCAACGTTCCTATGGGCCGATGCGCTGCCTCCCGCGACCTCCCGATAACTTAATTGCTCTCTTCGCTCTTCCTCCAATACCACCCCTGTGCGGCGGCAACTAGAGCGCCGGATCGGTGGCAGCGGATCTCGATATGTGCACCGCCCGAGACGAAAAGAATAGCCGCCGCCATTCGCGCCACTGCGAACCGCCTGCCTAAAAGTTGTCTGTAATTGTACAAACATGTCTTGCTCGAATTGTTTGCCTCAATCTATCGAAACGCTGAAACAGCTTATGATTTGCGCTGAAATTTCGCATTAGGAAGTAATGTAATAGTCGGCAATTTTTTCCTAATCTGAACGCATTCCAACTAGCCCAGTTCGCCGTGCTCATAGGTTGGAAAGACGCCACAAACTATGTTTGTGACGGTGGACACTTTCTACGAGGTTTTGCAAGGAATTATCAAATGTGCAATATGTCTTGTAAGATTATTGTGCAGTGTTTCTCTGATATATATCTCTGGTGTCCTCATGATCGCAAGACACCTCTTAAGGCCTCCATTTCAAGTAGTAACGATGGTGATCCCGTATACGGTGAAGAAAGCGCGGTTATTAATTTTTATTAATTTCGCTCTTGGCGGCGTTCTTACTGGACGCTGCCTTACGGCGATTTCCACTGGTCGCTACGGAGCACGTTTTGTTGCTCCGGGACGAGATTTCGATTTCCACTGGTCGACCAAGATAGGTTGCGCGTATTCCGCTGGTCGTTTGGGGTAACTCGGGACGCTCCAGCTCGATCCGCCGACCGAAGTCGGATCTCGCCGGAAGTCCTAGTCGCTGACGCGGTCACTTCCGGATGCTGCTGGATTCTTTTGGCTGTTTTTGACCGTTTCAGCGACATCGGCAGAGGACGCTGGATGTCATCGTTTTTTGCGCGAATATGTCGAAGTGCGTCTATCGAAAAACGTCTGCGGCGTTAAAAAAAAATGAGAAAGCAAGTTGTTGAGGGCTGCACTCCTACCTATTTATCAACCGTAAACATTTTGGCGCTGGGATGCGGCTACAACTTTCGAAACCGGCTCAGCTTTACTTCCGCCGCGCGCTCTACACGTTCCGCTGGTCGACCAAGGCTGATTCGCTCTGTAGCGCTTTGGGTCGGCTCGGGCGCCCAGCTCCGATCGACCAGTGGAAATCGCCATTAGTGTTCAAGCCCGCGTATTTGTGTTTATTTGTCAACGCGCGCATCTTGTGTTGCTCTCTGCTTGCTGCTCCTGTGTTACCCCAGTTTTTTTTTTTTTTCGGGCCCAGAAAAATGAATAACGGAGTTAAAAAAAAAACAAAAAAAAAACTCCATTTTACCTCTATCGAGGAATAATACGTGGCAACGACAATTTTACCAAGCCCTCGTGGGCGCGTAGATCCGCGATTCGGCCCACATTGCCAGTTAGTCCACGCTTTGTGGACGAGGGCGCTTTCCGTATACGTTCAGAACGCGATACCGAGAGCGGCAATGCCCATAAACCGCAAAAAAAAAGGGGCGGGAGGGGGGGGGGGGGGGGGGGGTGGCTAATGGTTTATAGGGGTTTAAAGTTCCAAAGTGACTCAAGTTATGAGGCTCGCCGTAATGGAGGGTTCCGTAAATGTCTACTACATGAGGACCGCAAAAACAAAGGCTGCCTCAAAGTTTCACCAGCATAAGGGAAGTCAGGTGTGACCAAGAAGGTCATAAAAAAAAAAAAAAAACTGGGATATTTTTATAACCTCCTTGGGTGTCACCCATTATGGAGGTCTCGCATGCTAAGCTCCACTCTAGTTCAGCACCTCTTCCGCGTTGGTCTGTGACAAATTAGCACCACCATCGTCATTCAATGCTTTTCGTGCACTGTGTGAAGCTCCTGGAATTTCTCCACTGAAGTAATGGAGATTTGAGGCCACTTCACTGCCACGCACGTATAGTATATAGTGCAGTGGTAGCGGTGACTGCGGGTCGTTGCGCTGCCGTCGCCACTTCATGGCGCAAAGAGAAGGCTCCATTCAACTATCGCTGTTAGCAAAGCTGTGTGGTGTGGCGTTACCATTATGATATTAGGGTCATTTAGGCGTGCACGGGCCTTAACAATCACTGGAGGGGCGGTAAGTAAAGCAATCTTTGACACTTCGCAGCACGAGAAGACGAAAGATCTGAATTCGTTTTGTTCCGTTGTTTTGCAGCCTTTTATTCTGTGTTCTGCTTGCTCTATTTTTGAAATTCAGGTAGTTATAAAGCATATAAGAGAGGATTTGTAGTGGCACCTTGTTGATTCCGTTTTTTTTTTAATACTCAGTACTTACCTTAAGTAAGGTATAAGTTAAATGCTCCGCATATATAACTAGGAAAGAGTAGTAAGTTGATTTTGGCACGTTGTATTTCCTTGTATCTGGGCTTTGTTGTTTATGTGTTTGTTTAGTACCGCTATTTCTGTCAGTATCACTTCTGACTCTCGTAACTCTCTGCGCATGTCGCCCGTCATTAAGAGTCCTTTTTTTTTTCCTCCTAAATCCGTAGATCAGCGTGATGATTCGTGCATGTATTCAAGTATATCGCCACTGAAAAGATAGGACAAAGCCTCTTGGCAACAAGCTCGATGTACTCCTGAATGCTTTAAGAGCGCTACTAGTTCAAATTACATGCTCAGAAACGCTGAAACAGTGGGCTGAAATAGTCAGGACTGTAAATTTGAAAAAGAGATCTGTATAGTAAAGAATACGGCTGTGCACGCTTATCCACGAACGGAAACTGTCGAAAAAGGAGCTCAAATCAGGAAGTGCACAAAGAGGAGGCGCAAGGGAATTCGCATGGAACAAAGCGAAATCCAGAGTATGGGGCACCTTTGCACCGAAACTGCTCTGCGCGGGGATCGAGAGCGTGGCGAGAGTTGCTTATCGTCGTCGCATGCGCGGCTCATTTCCGCGTGTCCGCGGGTGATTCGAGGAGCGCGCCTTTGTGGCGCGCGTTCCGCTCTCGCAGGCCGCGGTTCGTGAGAAATGCCCATGCAGGGGCGCGACCCGGTGCTCGCGAGCTGGCCGCCAACGGGTTCCTTGCATAACAAATTGAGTGCCAGGGCGGACACAAAGGAGGTTGACCACATAATCGAAATATCTCTCGAGCTCCAGTGCGTGTGCGTGTCCTTACGGCGCGATCGACTTTTCATCGGCGTCCTATCAACATCCTGTGCCACAAAGGAAAGCGACCGGCGAGCACGCACTTTTGTCGCTGATAAATCTTTTCATCCTCTCTCTCTCTGGCCGGGCATTAACAAATGGCGCGAGCGGTTGTCGCTGTCCCCACCGGCCGGGGGTTTCCTTTGACACGCATTGTCGCCGCGTGAAACGCTGGCGGAACGACAGTGCCCCAACGCGGGTTCCGTCCCTCTCCCCACCTTTTGAAAAAAAGGGGAGAGGGGGTCCTTGCTGGCTGGGTCCATTGTCGCAGCCGCTCCGCGGAGTTGCTCCTTTCCCTTCTCTGGCAACTTGGCTGAAAAGATTTAATCGCTGTCCCCCCCCCCCCCCCCCGCCCCCCCCCCCCCCCCCCCCCGCGCTGACCGCCGCTCGGGGCCATTATATTTAAGGCCTATTAAGAGATGCCGGTGGTTTTCGCAGGCCGCTTTGTCGCCCGGTTGACTTTCGAGCGAGGGCAGCAGCCGATGATCGGCTGTCGGCGACTACGCCTCGGCGGCACGCACGGCTGTCAGCGCGCCTGAAAGGGCCGCGAGTCAAGCGGGGCCGCCTGAAAGGGCCGGGGCTCACCCACGGCTTGAGGCGGAGCAGGCCCCTTTGTCGCGTCACGCATGGGTCCATATGGCCGCCTGTTCCTTAAAAGGCCGCTCGAGTTAATACCGCAAAATTTGTACACACTGCTGGGCGCGGGGACATCTGGACATGCAGAGGTGCGTCCTTCGGAAGAAGCCAAGGAAGGAATCGCCCGCTGCGGTGCTGGCACGCAGCATCATCGCTACGGGAGGTCGGCGATGTTTTCCCTGGGCTATCTTATATGGCAAATGCACAAATGCATCTTCCTTTACTGCGACTTGGTGGGATTGAAGTCGCTTCAATGTGAATGGGGCTGGAGCATCGCACTGCAGCAGAGGCTAACTGGAACTCACTCATCGCATTTGCTCAAGAGTGACGTTTCTTTCCGCTTTACATTAAGCGTAATCAAAACTTAATGAAGCGCATTTCAAATACTTCTTACTAGGTAAACCGCACTCTTTCCCGTCTATTTGCTTCGCTGAATAAATTCTGGAGTGTAAAAAAAGGCAACAAAAGAGAAAGTGGAAGCGTGTTCTTTGGCTCGGCTTACCGAAAAGAACGCCAGGGGCGAGCCAGTGGCGGCGGAGAGGACGGTTACTGTGTGCCAGGCCCGGGGCGACCGGCAGCGCAACACGGCGTACAATGACACCCACTTAACAAAGCGGACACTCTGGCAAAGCCCAAAGTCAAATAACAAAGCCGGCCGTGAGCTGCCAAATGGGGCAACGTCAGCGAGCGCGCGAGCGGCCATCTTCCAGGGGCTCCACCTTCCATTCAAACGAGTCAACATTATATTCCGATGGGCCGAAATACTCGATGACATTTCTGCCTTTTAGCTTGACAAACGACCGCTCCCCGGTCTTAATCCCTCGCCCTCTGGGTCGAGGAAGGGGCGAGAAGGAACCGAAGGGGCCCGAATTCAGCCAAGCGCGCCGGCTCAATGGAACGAGACTGCGCAAACACGCGGCCGCCGCCCGAGAGAGGAGGGGCGCGCGAAGGAGCCGAGGAGGCCCGATTTGTGCCGAGCCAAGCCGCGGCTCAATGGAGCGCGGGGCTGGCGCTTCGCCTCTCGAGAGGATATCGGCGCGATGGCGAGCCCTCCAAGCGTTTCATTGAAATTTATTGACTGCCTTTGAGTCTCTGGATCGCATGTCAACGCGAGACCCCCCTTTGTGGAGCCCCCATCTGGACCCTGGCGCCACTTGAATGACGCGATGCCGCGATCGTCCTTGTCGAGCCGTGTCCGACAAGGTGCGATGCGCTCCACGCAGGCTCCGAATAATGCCGATCCGGTTGGAGACCCTGCCTGACCGCCTGACCCTGCTCGGGGGCGCAGGGGGTGCTGGCGTCGAAACTCTGGGCTGCTGGCGGAAAAAAACTACACGTTCCCAATCCTTACTGTCGCGCCAGAGTTGTCTTGCGACATGGAGATCCGTATTGCAGACTTTCTCAACGGTCCGGTTGTTGGAAGGGTCTCTATGTCAAAATTACACTTCGGTAAAGCGACAAAGATTGCGTTTTTCACAAAACTTCGCTAAAAAAATATGTGGGCAAGGCAAAGCAACACGGCAATACTGACACTGCTGCCGTTCACTTATCACAGACGGGATTCGGAACTGCATATGTGCCGCAAAAAAAAAAAAAAAAAAAAAAAATTGATGACAACTAATTTGACTCCACAATTGCCTCAACAGATGAGGACAAAAGAAGAAGGTGTTCAGTAAAGCGTTTCTTTGGGTTCTTTGTGAAGAAATAATTATACAAGGATTGATCTACTACCATGTAATATTGTCGACATGACATACACGATAAATGAAAATCAATAACAAGAATATACGAAGGTAGACCGGAAAACAGCCTCCTGAAGAGGACAGAAATGAAGCGAAACACAGACGTGTATGTTTGAAAGGAATCGATGAACGTGTACGCTCGAAGTGACTGCCCCCGAGGGACGTCTAAGTTCAATATACTTTTCTTGATGTTAAATTGGCAGTCAGAACCTCAACAGGAAGTACCAAGTAAGGCGCTTTCAGGCACGTTGGTTCACAGTCTCAGGCATATCTTAGAGCAAGAGAAACGGTAAACATTCGCTAGCCTCCTTGCCTTCTTTTGTCCGCGATTACAGTTAAGGGCAACAGAGCCGCGAAACATGCGAGCCGTCCTCTCTCCGCGATATGGTCCAATAGGCGCGGCTATTCAAAGACGTGTTGTCAGACATGCATATGCACAGAGCCACAAAAAAAAAAAAAAAAAAATACATAATAATAATAATTATAATTCTAATCGAGAGCTGCAGTAAACAGCAAACGCGGGAATTTTAACTATATTTATTTCGTCTAAAGAACTGGTGGTGACACTGTACTTACCAAACAAGTAGCGGCTGCTCATTTTGTCTTTGCAATGTTCTATCCATTCATGAAGAAAACACCTTGAAGTTTGGCTCGAATGCTTTGCTTGCACTCTTTAGCAGCCTGGTTAAAAGTCACGGGTAGGGGCCGTGCGTTACAAATGCCAGACAGCCCCTTGGACCGACGAAGAGCCGCAGTTTGGCCACCCCTGCCTTCGCAGTGGAGAAAAGGTGTGTCTGTGATCCTCCATATGACCACTCGGCCGGCATTGCTCGCAGGCGGCGACTTGAGGAACTAGAAGAGACACCTGAAGTGAGCCTAGCCTCACTCCTAGGCTCAAAGAGAGGCGTCTAAAGGACACGTGTGATAATCTCACCAGGAAGAAGCAACTTCGAATTCACGGAGAGCCCTTTCACTGGAGGTGCACCCTCTGATCTCGTGCTTGAGCGATTCGGTACAGTAGTCGGTGTCCCATTGGAATTATTGTGGAGGCCGGATTCCTATAGAGTCGAATTTGTGGATCGGTTTAAGTAGGCAGTGTTATTGTCTTTGCCCTATTGTTTGGGAGGGAGGAGTGTCAGGCTCCGATAGCGTCGATAAATTAATTTCGCTTCCAGTCAGCATCGAGGCCCGGAGTAAAAACGTCTTACGGATTCAAATCAAAACCCCGTTTCCTCGATCGCAAACCATGAATAAAAGCCGCGCCTTTTTCTTTTCATTTCTCTCCTTTTCTCCCCTCTCACATGCGCACCTTTGCCGCGTAACAAACGTACGTAGTACATTGTCCACTAGCGGGCCCCTGTGACCAAGGATTCAATTATCTTGTCGGGCAAGCAAGAATGACGCATAACACTTCGACATTGCATGGCGACGGCGTGGTTCTTGCTCGAGCGGACCAGGGAAGATGGAGAGGAGCGGGACATTATTGGTTCCCGCGAGTGGATCCCGACTCGCCAGCCGAGCATCAAAGCTTTGCTGGTAGTCATCGCTTTCTGTTGATCTTGCAAGTATAGCGGTGACGCAGCTCAATAGGGGACGTACTAATAATAACGCACACAGTTTAATCGTTTGCGGAATGTGGTATCAGTGAAGCCCAAAGCCACAATTTCATCGCCGCCTTTGCGCCCATCCCGGAATAGACGCAGCGAATCAAGCGGTGCTCCCCTTAATCTCGAACGATACGTTCCGAGTGCACAGAAATCTATCCTTTAAAGTAGTCGGTTTTTACAACTTATGGCGGCGTACGTGATACGTTGGGAAGAACATATATATGCGGAAGGTATATTTTAGAAAACGCTGGCAACTTTCATGCATATTCCCTGTGCGTTGGTGAGCATCGCCTTTCCTTTTATTTTCTTTTTCGTAGAAGAAAATAATGGTGCAGCTCGTATACATTCGCGGAATGAATTCAATTTGAGCCGCATATGTCTTAAATAAAAGCTCGAAGCAGTTGTCAATGTTACTGCTCTTATTCAACTCGTTCGTTGTGCCAAAGCGCAGGTATGAACAGCGACTCTTACAAACCGACGTTTACGGCTGGGGCGGCTACGATAATCCCTGGTCCGGAGGCTTATCGAAAAATTTTATATGAAGGCAGATCAGTGACCCGATAGTGCGCATTCGGGAGAAAACAAGACGCTCGGTTGTGCTGACAATGGCTGCCGTTTTTTGAGAGGCACAGGCATCGGGATAAAATTAAGTGGTGACACTACTGCAAAGCAACCGGTTACACGGTATATAGCGCATTCATAGCGACCGAAACAAACTCGCGTTTTTATTTTTTTTTTTAAATCAAATACATTACAAGTATAAGCCTCCCTCCTCGTTTAAGCAAATGCGCGAACCAACAGAATGTAATTTTAAATTATGTATGTGCACGTACAGCAGCATGTGACATGTGCATGAGAAATTCTAAATGTGAAGGGAACATCGGTATGTCGTCTAGTTTCGTCGCCGTCCGGTATGTGACTGCCTAAAAGACTTTTAGGTTCTGGCGCATTTGCGGAGCTCCGAAAAGCTTGAATACGTGATTTCAGAAGCGTGTTTCGCTTTTGACGCGACTTGGCAACATGACTATGCTGTGAACATTATGCTAAAACAACGATTGACTCAATACGCATCGCAGACGAAATATTATGTACAGTCATGGATAAAATTTTGCGAGATGCCGGACCAGCGTTTTAAAACTGCCTTGACGTCACTAGGCGGCGATATAGCGTCGAGGCTACGCTGGGAGATGACTAGGCGCATGCGCGTCCTATGTTCGCCCGAATGACTGTTTCGGTGTTTCTTTCATGTGAAGCGAGCCTCTTTCCGAACTTAGAGCAAGTGGTCGCTTTTGGCTGCTCGCGCTCGTCGGCAGCCATGCGGCTATATTGATCCATAACGCGGCCAATCTACTTCACTGACGGCGCACATTCACGGAGCACGTCGTCTTTTATCGCATCTTTAAGAAAAAAAAAATTGCAGTATCGCTTATTTTTTTTTTTTTCTATTTTCGTGATTAGTTGTGCATTTGTGCCTGAGTGGTAGGACTGCGTGGATTTTGCAAACTGCTCAAAGCAAGAGCAGGGGCTTTCGACGAAGCATTTCTGTTTGTTCGTCTCAGCTGCTAGCGTTGCCACGCAACCTAATTTATAATTAATATGTCAGCCGAAAGTGTTACAACTGAAGCATGACAATGTGTTTATTGCCACGAAACAAATACGGCAGTATAAAAGTCAAACTAGTGGACCCTCTCAAAGGACACTGTCTGGTAATAGGAAAAGCCATTAGTGGTTATCACGCTTTCCAAATGGCAAGCACACGAATGCACAACTATCCGAAAGAAACAAGATAGAAAGGCAAGACTTCAACATTTCGTTTCTCAAAGATGCGACAGAAGACGACGTACCCCGCGAATGTACGCCGTCAATAGATTGTCTGCGAATCGAACGCCGCATGGCTGCCGGCGAGCGCATGCTGCCAAAAGCGACTTCGTAGTTGAAGAAAAGAGCCTCGCTTCCGCGAAAGAAGCAATCAGGCAGTCATGCAGTCAAATATAGTTGTCACCCATCTTGGCCTCGACGCTGTCATGTCGCCGCCTAGGGACGCCAAAGCAGTTTTAAAACGTTTGTCCGGCATCTCGCAAATTTTTGTCTATGACTATGCACCAGTAAAAGGCATATCAATCGTCTGTAATGTTTAATTACCCCTGCGGGCAAGCGAAACGCTTTTATGATCGGGCATACAGCGGATTGAGCAGAAAAATAAATTACATTGAACCCAAATGTTCATCATTTTGAATTGGCACTAAATTCAGGTCGTTTTGAGTAGAAAAAAAAATCGTTTTTTTTTTATTAAATGATTGCCTTATGCCCGCATCCTTGGAAGAGAAACTGATATCTGTGAACAAGTATACCTATCGCACTTTCTGCAATTCCTTGCACCGCAGGTGTTTGCCAAAATACAGAGTTAATATTTAATGCAGAAATGCATTTTCAGGGCTTTTTCATGCGCAAGCAAGATTTGCAAGATTTTGACCCACGTTTGCGTCCGCTGTCCGTAGTTCACATGAATAACTATGACGGTCATCTATCTCTTTATAACATAACTCGGCTTGCTAACGCCGCCTGGTACACTATTAGCAAAAAGAGCGCATCTGGGAGCAAATGGCTTGTCCTCTAGCACACACGCATAATGATGGCTTACTTACTGCACATATTATAAGGAGCAATTTATTATCACGATACTCAAGATAAATATTAAGGAGTATAAATAAGCAAAATTATTATGACTCAGACATGAAACACAAACATGGCGCGATGATATGCATCCTCCTTCAGACTAATCCTTAAAAGACCTGCGTGCCAGTGGCGTAAACGCGGCTACAAAGCAGCTTGGGAAGCCGGTATTCTAGCGTGGGAAACTGTGCTGCTCACACAAAAGCCTGCGTTGCCGGTTCTTTTCGCCGTCTGCAAGCGCAACGTAGGCTTAGGAGGGAGGAACTATTTTCGTAGGTATCGTCATCTTGTGTTTGGCAAGCTCATCTGGTGGACAAGTATCGTAGATGAAGCGATGTAACCTCGCTTGTTTAACTTGTTTCATCTTTATGTATATAAGGCTTTGTTTTTTAATATAACACAAGAGCAATGCCATTTCATCAGTTCTATCGAGAACACTGCTCCGTCGTAGTTCCGCGTTGATGCGCCACAGTGTAGTCGGATGCAACGCAGTGCGCGGACCACACTAAAAAGAAAGCTGCGAGAGGGAGGCCTAAAGCGGGAGCACTATAGAGTTCAGTGCGAGCTAAGGAAGATCAGGTATAATTTGAGCGTGCTGGAGGCCTAATAGAAGCAGCTCAATGTAGCTATATTGTTGCTAAACATAGCGATAATTCGACCTTTTGTGCTGCGACGGTGGTAACGAAAGGGACGTCACTCACAGTTATTGTCAAAAGAATTACCAGAAGCAGACAAGATGCTCAGTGGTGGTGCAGATGGCTGAAAACGATGCTTTGTTTTTCCATACATTCGAGATTCGGGGAACGTCGAGCCAAGAACCATTTCACAACAGCATAAAAAAGAAACGTCCTCCATTAATAGGTAAATGGAGAAATTAATGTCACTTGACAGGTTTATTCTGGTGGAGTAACTATTTCCACAGAGGGAGATTAAATAGTGAAGCCAACCGTTTAAACTCCCATTTGGCTCGATTTTCGTTGAAAGAGTAGAAGGATAGCTTATCTAAGATAGCTTGGAAGACGAAGATGAGAAAATACAAAAAAAAAAGAAAAAAAAAGCGGCCTACAGATAGAGTGCAGGCTTGGTGTGGGCAGTCGGTGGCAGGCGCAGGCATGATTTGGCACGCGTATCAGCAACACAGAGAAAAAAAATCTATTTCGATGTTTAATCCACGCACCTGCCTTAAATCGAAAAAAAGCTCGTTAGACTGCGAGTTGATTAGATATGAAAAAAAAAAAAATTCACGCGCTAGAATGACCTCTCTATCAAACAGGAGAAGAGAGTGCCTGCTATTGTCTTCTTTTGTTCTCTTCTCGAAAAGAAAAACTAAGCATTAAGAGCGGAACCATGGGACTGGGCTGGCGACACATCCTCGCCTGCATCGCGCGCACTGAGGCTCGCCCAGGGCGCGATATTAGATGTCTCTCAGACGCACGGGCAATATAGCCGCAGCGGCCTTCTCGTGCCGAATTGGTCCAGCGGAAACATAAGCTTTTGTTTCTAAAATAACACCCTCGTTGGGGAACTGCTCCCGGGAGAGGGATTCCGGCCGCCGAGCGCGACACGCACGCACGCCCCGCCTGCAGATGCGCGCCGGGCTCTGACGACGCTGCGTCCGCGCTGGAGGCAACAAAGACACCAACTGTACGCAGACCATATCGGCTTCGATAAGAAACAACGCGAGAAGAAGAAAAAGAGAGAGATAAAGAAAAGCCGAGTCGGATTGCCCGGCCCGCAAAACGAACAGTTGGTGTCCTCACATGCTACACGCCCGCAGACCAGCGCGTTCAAAAGCTAACCGAGAAAAAGCGACTCCTTAGGACGCGCGCACTCCCACGCACGCACGCACGAAGTTGTAGCGTTACGGCAGCCGCTCCCTGAGAGCAGGAAGAGGCTGATTTTGGCGGCCCAGCGCTGACCATCGCCGTAAGTTATGATCGGGTGGTCCTCGGAGGACTGGCGAGAAACAACGCCGCGCAAGCGTATAAATCCACATCGACGAGTGTGGAGTCGGGATGCGTGGAGAGGCCGGCCAGTTCCTCTGTTCGGTCCGCGACAAGTTATGGCTACTCTGGGGAGAAACAGCGGCCGCGTTGTTGCTGCTCCCCTTCGAGGCTAGCTGTCCGCGCTGCATCGCCCGGCCCGCGCTGCTGCGGCAAACGTCGGAGTGTGTATGTATACGCGAAGAGCGTAGTACCGTACGCGTGTAGCGACGGTATAGCTTTATCGCTTCGCTCGCCGTTGGTGATACGCAGTGCGGTGACGACAACGACCTGCCCTCGGAAACGGCCGGCAGCGCTTTCAAACTGTGTGGCGAAACACAAGCGGGAGAGCCTTTATTCAAGGGCACACACTAGCGTTACATAGAGGACCTTCAATTTTTGTACATTAGGATAAATATCGTTCGTTCGCCGAAGGATGTGGCGTGGCTGTGTCTTGAGGCACAGGCAGTTGTAGTCTTCTTTAGTGGGCGATTTGTCCCGTTATTAACACCATTAAGCTCTCCTAAACAATATAGGGCACATAAATAGGCCGGTTAAAACAGCAGTCTGAGGGATTACAGCGTGTTATGCTGCACCGTTAATGTCACTCCAATAAGTTTTACCAGGCGAAGCTATATGCACTGTTAAATTGCTCCTGGAACTGTAGCGGACTCGTGTGTTCAGCTCCCAGCTGCTTGCATTGGTCTTGTAGTGCATATTTTTTACAATTTTTACTACCATACTGTATACCAGGTTAGTTTTTCTTCATTCTAGCACTTCCTCGTTTGCATGCAGGCCGTGAGAAAAAAACAAAAGGGTGCTTTCCCTACTCACCTTTGTGGTCGACGGCATAAGATATTATTAGTCTCTTATTCCACCTCCTTCTCCATACCACCTCCCCTCAATTCTTGTTTCTAGCCTTCTTTTTGTTTTCCTAAATTACTGTATTTATTCCCATATTGTAGCAAACGTTGTACGTAGCCAGACTTGCATAATCTTTCTTTAATAAAATCTACCTTACTAAAAGCAAATAGGTTTGTTTTCTGCTGGTAAGTATACCCCGCCATCGACAACGATGAGCGAGGAAAGGTTCGTGTCTATACCAAAAGAACGGTGCGCCTCAAAAGGAAAACGAGGTCATTAAGCTCATTAACGTACCCGTCGCTCTTCATTTTCGTTCAGACCGGCCATTTTTTTTTTTCCTCAAAGCTGGTCCACTCGTCTGCAATCTTTATTATCCGTCGGAGAAAAAAATAAAAGGAATGAAGGCTTCCAAAATTAAAAGCCGGAGAGAGTGCGCCGCCGGCACGCATCGGGGCCCAGACGAACGAGAGCGGAGTCGAGCAGCTGGCTCCCATTGCTCCGGAGCCGAGCAGAGTACTGCTTTAAGTTTCAGATAATATATTCGAAAACTCGAGACGTCACATCTAGAGCTCGATGATGAATTCACACGCGCTCGCTTCGCCCGCTAAGCTTGCCGTGGATCGATCCGGCTCAAAAATTTCGCGCCACTGAGAGAGGGCTCCGGAGAAGTGAGAGAGTCGAATTAAAGAAAGTGGAACGGGCGGTTATGGTGGCCAGGAGAAAGCTGAAGGGGAGAAAGTAAAGGAGGGAACGCCGCTAAGAGTGAGAGAGATAGAGGAAAAAGAAACAAGAACAGACAGGCACAGAACGGGTGAGAAAGAAAAGCCGGCGCGATACATCTTCTGCTAATGCAATTTCATCGACAGCCGGGACTCCGGCATGCAGCGGGGCGACCCATCAGTCGACTTTCATTCCGCATCGACGGGAGGCGGCCAAAGTTCTTTTGATGGGTCGCAAATCGAGTTAGGCAAGTTTTATCTCGGAACAAACTGTCTCTCCGCGGGGCATTAAAGTTGTTGTTCCATTCACTAAATCTCCCGAAATCGAGTTTTGACAAGATGGTGATCGAAAGACCGGCACCGCCACCGCCGACTCTCGGGGAGGGCCGCGCAGTCGCCGAGTGCGCTCCGAGATGGACGGTGGACGCAATCTTGGAAATTAAGAAGGCTCTCATTGAATGGGCGGCAAGAAAGGGACTACGGCGAGGTTGAGAGGAATAAAAGGAAAGCAGAGGGAACACCGGCCGTTGTTTTCATTGATTCTGTCCTGCGGCACAAGACGAGCTGTTTTCAACGATGGATGTCAATGTCATCGCGGTAATCTCCGAGCCAAAGGGACAGGAAGATGCCGCTTCGCGGTGGCGTTGGGGCAACGAATGAGGGACGAAGAGAAGAAACGCTCTTGCTGCCCGCCTCCCACGCTGGGGCTGCAGTGTCTTGGGGATTGCCCCAACAAGTCGCATTAGTGAGGCTTCCGTTGGTTTTTACGGAGGGCGACAAACTGCGGCGCTCGTCTCGATGTGTCTTCTCCGCTCCTCGTCGAATGCGCGCTGTTTTCCTACGAAAATGCGATTGTAAGCGCTAGCTTGGCTAGCGTCACACTTTTTCGTCGCAATTCAGGCGCAGACAGCCTTGCGACTAGCACGTACGAGACACAATCAGAATAATGCACTTTGTAGAGGAGACGCGGCTCCCACGCTGTCATGAGCGCATTCAATAAACTCCTTCGCAAATTCACTCAGGGCAAGCACGGAATAGGATAAAGAACTTGCTACGCGTTATACATTCTTGGCATGTACACCACGGGCTGTCGATTTTAATTCTGTATCGCAGGCAATTCCGAGCTTAAAGTTTTGTCTTTGACAAAGTTTGACCTCCCGTAGTGTTTTACACGCTTGGTAATGACTTTCGAGTAGCGCTCTTAGGAGAAATAAAATGCCAAAATTTGATTTTGGTACTTCGGCTGCTCGCTTTCGTGAGGAGTCTCCATTTTCTTCTTCTTTCACAGTATATTATGAAAGAGGATGAGTAAACAGGAAACGCTCAGACAGGTGACCAATGGAGAGCACTGATGAACAAGCGAAAGATGGCAAAGCAGTAAGGTTCTTATCTGAGGCATAGGGCACTGGCACACGTTGATTCAGACCACTTGGGATCTTTAACCTGCGCTTATATCGCATAATAGGTGGGCGGTTGCGTACCTTGCCTCCATAGAATATGGCTGACAAGGCAGGGATCGAATCCGCTTCCTAGTCCAACGTCAAACTACGGACTAATCGTTGTGAGTGAAAACGCGACCACCGATGTGGACCAGTTCAGCAGTTTTACATACGAGCGCATATGTTTGCCAAGCAAGAAATTACATCTTAACTGCAAAAATTAGCCAAGCTTTCACCGTGCTTAAGTCGATTAATACATGCGAAAACATTGTTTGGCATGATTTTATTTGGCGGTTTAGCACTGAAAAACTGGCACGGAGCTGTAAGCGCACCCTTGGGGAACCTCCTTCTCTCCCACCTTCTTTCGTTCTCATACGGCACGGCTAGGGTGTCCAGCGAGTAGTGTGAAAAGAAACTGCGTATTTGCTTTCCTATACAACAGTTTGCAATTTACAGTTTTCAAGGCTTCCGTGTATAGTACTATGTCAGCGCACGTTAAAGAACCCGAGGGGGTAGAAATTTCTGGAGCCGCGCACTACGTCGTCTCTCAAAGGCTGACTCGCTTTGGGATGTTAAATCATATAAACTGAGCTAGCTAAACTGAACTAAAGATCTTCAGCTGGTGTGTTCTTGGGGAAAGCAAAACTCAGCATCTGCCTCACTCCTCGGCGGAGACCTATACATGAAGTCGACATACAAACGTTAGACGATTTTTCCAGGCTCGAGACCTTCGGGTTAGTGCGTTCGCACTAAAGAATGGAGTAATTAGACATTATCTCCGCAAGCACAGACGCATGGTTACGAAAAGTGGATGCGAACGGGCAATTACTCATTTATTAATTGTTTGAATTGTACTAACTCTTTGGGGATGAATTAACGCAATGAAATGTTTTAACTATATATCTTCGTTCCTCTTTAACTCTCATGACAGAACGAAATTGGAAAATGTCCTCTCCTTCTTCCGTCCGTGTCAACGGCGTGCACGCACCTGGCACTGGAACGCATTGTAATGCGTCATCGGCTCTCCTAGCTGACAGTTCTGTCCGGTTTCGAACTTACTTTGAATGAAAGAGACGCCCCATGCATTTGCCTTTATTCAAATAATATATTGTGCTAATGAGCCCTTTACACCACCATGCGCTCGGGTTTCATTTACCGGCAGCATTCCCTGTGCATTACATGTGGCAGCCGCCATCTTAAGCATCTGCACATGTTACTGATCGCCACAAGCGTTGTTCAGATTGCCTCCCCCGAAACAATGGTGTTACTAACGTGGAAAAATAATAACTAAAGGTATCACCTCCCTAAATGCGCAATCAGGCTCTTCATTCAAAAGACAAGCCTAAACAGATCTGAGGAGAAAAAAAAATCACAAAAAATATTGATCAGATTCATGCGTCATACAGACGAGAGCGTTACTTTTTTATAACGTACTACATTACTGTGTTATCCCTAAGTAAATAAGGGACAGGGACATGCTCCTTTCTGAATCATTTATCGCGTGGTGGCAAATGCCTTCTAGGTGACTTAGACGGTATAAACCATATTGAATGTCCAATAGCCATCGACATATCTGTCAGGCTAAAAGTTTGTAGCGCAAACGAAGCATCGTCGCCTGGTGGACAAAGGATTGGGCATTCCATTGCCACAGCTCCAAGACACATGTCTGTAATTTTACGAGGCTGCAAAGTTTCAAGCGGGAGAGAAGGACCGCTGGCCGAGTTGGCAGCACTTTCCAACTCGACGATGCCATCTGGTCTCGTGACGTCACAACCCACAGACGAATCACACGTCCAGCGACTTTATTGAGGAAAAGAGCAATGAGCGCCGGAGAGCGTGTCATTGCAACTCCGACATACCAGCCCTTGGACATGTAACCTGCCAGCTATACCACCTTCTGAATGCATGCTCGTGATTTTTTCCGGGCTGCGAGGCTTCGAACTGGACGTACAAGGAGTGGCTACGGTACCCAGTTCAAACTGCAGCTGGTATTGCTCCACGTTTTGTGCATTCCTTTGCCTCAACTTGATGCAAGGGAAAGATCCACTCATTGCCAACTGCACAGTTGATATTTTTCACAGCGATGGAGCGAAATAAAGTGCATGACACGGCACAGTATATAGCAGGCAGTTGAAATTTGGCACCGTAGCCAATACGTCAGGTTATGACCGGACGGCGCGTCTGTGCTGAGCTTCTTGCGCGTCTGTTGCTCTCCGTTTCGGTTTCCTACGGCAGAAAGCGTCGGACATCCTCGCGCTGCGGGATTTTCGAAAATGTGCGTTTTTTTTTTTTTTCGTTTCAAAAACACTTATGGTATCGCCTTATTCACGGTTTCAAACCCCGCGTTAGGGCTACTCCCCTTCCTTTCCTCCCCCCCCCCCAATGCAATAAATAAAAACCTTATTAGTAGAATATAATTATTTACCTCAACAATTAGAGCAGTTTTGCAGCATATTGTGTCCGCTGCAGTAGGGAGTTTGTTCCTGAAAATATATTTTTTTATATTTGGATATATTCAGGAATTTTACACCAGGTTTTACATACCCGGCGATAAACATTTCTTTCACGACTTTTTTTTTTTTTTTGCCTTAATTGTTAGTATCTCACCTTGGTATTTACCCGCAGGATTTCTTCTCAGGGACTGCACATCATTTCCCGCTTCCACACACAAGAGGACGCCATGAACGCTATTTGGCGCATCTGCGTTTTCTTTCTGTGCTTATTTCTAAAGCTTTGCCTTTGCTTCCGGCGATGCTATAGCGCGTATGAAGGTATACAGGTCCACAGCCGTTGCAGCACATGCATCGCCCGCGATGCTCAATCAACCATACGTCGCAAAGCTGCGCCGCTCTCATACTTTTGTATTTTTTTCAGTGGCGTACTCGCGAATGCCCTCTCCTTACTAACCAAGAAACCAGCAAGTGATGGCGTGCGCTCGTTGACAGAAAAAAAAAAAAAAAAAAAAAAAAAAAAAAAAAACAAGAAAAAAAAAACAGAGCTATTTTATTTTCCGCTTTCTTCGCCGAAGAATAGACAGCGATGTAGCTGCACCTCGTACGACATGCCGTTGCCGTTTACCCTGCAGAGAAGTGGGAGAGTCTACAAAGGAAAAGTGAGGAGCTTTTATACAGCTGTTGTCGTGAGTTTCCTCTTCATTTCAGCGATTTGCGAATGTTAGCATTGTAAAGAAGTGCTTGCATGCGCTGTTGGCGGCCGTGATGTGCTCCTAACGGTATATAGCATATTCATCCATACGCTGACGAGGGGGAACTTTTATAAAAACGACGGCACAGATCCCACAGAGTGAAGTTATGGTAGTGAACTTGGCGCCCCCTTAATCTTCTATAGGGGGCGCCTAATCCACCCTACTGCTTGTGTGTGTGCTTGTGAGAGTGACCGATGTGACCTATGTGCGCGTGTGTGTGTAACTGCGCAACTCAGTGTATGCGGAACTGTGTAACTTTTTTTTTTCTTTTTTTTTTTCCACTCTGGCCGGATACTGTGTGAGTGTCCACACGCTTCAAAGGGCATGGCCACCAGTTCATCATCATCATCATCACTTTCACTCTGCCGGACCTGTGTCGTCGTTTTTAAAAGTTTATGGTTATTGCCATGCAGATTTGTTTACTATACTGGCGGCCGAGGACTCGCGCTGTTGCTTTCTAAGCCACCTTTTCTTCTAGAAAGCTGGGTACTCAATTAAGGAACCGTTGCGAGAAGCGTGTCGTCGAGTAATTTGCAATTCTGCTGCAATAGTGAAGCTTGTTTTGTTTCTTAAGCGCAGAATATTTTGTATGTGTTGCTATTCCATCACATCAAAATAAATGTTTGATAACCATTCCTCATCTTCGCGCTGTGTTTCGGCTGTAGGGGCCTTGGTGGGGGAGGGGGGAGGAGGCGCTGCAGGAAACTTGGCTTCCCCTAACCCAGAACCCTGCGCACGCCTATGGTAACATATGACCGCAAGCTCATGTATTTCCAGATTTTTTTTCTTTGTGTTCCTTTTATTTTTGCGTTCTAAACCGTGTTCTCAAAGGTGAAGTCAGCGCTGCGTTTCGCCCTCTATCTAGGTCATTGCTTCGTCCTTCATTTTCTTTTCGCTTCGGTAAAATTGGCTGTGCTCTATTCGCCGTAGGAGCCCTAAGCAACATGCATTCTAAGAGAATGACTATATAGAGCGACGAGATTTCAGCCAGCTTCAAAGGTGTGCAGGGCCTGTTTGTAGGCAGCATAATTACCTTCTGTTAACTCGTGACTATCGAATGCTGACGTGCAGCTGTTTGCACACTCAGCGAGGACAAGCTCATGGAGGTTTCCTTTTCTTAGCTTCTGAAGGATGTGCGCGTGAAATACAGGAAGAAACTGATGAAAATATGGAAGCTCTCTTCCGCATCTCGCAGCCAAGACCCCCCCCCCCCCCCCCCCCCCCCCCCTTTTTGAAAAAAAAAAACACCTCGATCGTTTAGCGGGCAAGATATATAGAGAAAAGTTCAGTTTCGCTTCCTAAGAAAACCAGGGTGGCGAAAGCTGACCTTGTCTTTGGAACTAGAAATGAATCGGCGTTGAAGGAATTTTGTGCAAACCGGGGTTCGCATTCGTCAAATCGAAAGACACAAGACAGCAAAAGACCACCTCTGTCGCAGCAGCCCCCCTCAGCGGCCCGCCAGGGATAGTGAATTCTTGGCCACGGGGAAAACGCACATGTTGGTGGTTGCAACCTACGAGGCCAAAGCTGCACTCTAGAAAAGGTCCCTCCTGCAACTCGTATTGCATAACGATTTCCAGAGCATTTCGCCCTTCTGTAACAAAGTAACAATGCCGAAAATGAAAAATTCCCCTTCCCGATAGAGAAAAAAAAAAAAAAAAAAAAAAAAAAAAAAAGCTAAGAAATGAAATTGTGGGAGAGAGAGAGGGACACTTCAGCGATTCAGCCGCCAATCTGCCTACTACAGCGCCGCCTTTTGAAGCTGCACTAAGCGCTTCGCAGAAGTTCACGTTTTTGCCGTTAGATGACGGCACTTCCAAATCACCCAAATCGTTACGGCAGGGATGCACGAATAGCGCAACTCGTACCGCGATGGCTTTTGTAGGGAGCGGATTGAACGACTGACTGGGGTGAAATGGAGGTAAAGGTCAATGTCCTTCCCCCTCCCCACCCCTTCAAACTGAAGCGAGGCTTTCTGTACGGGAAAAGCTTCAGCGACCACGTATTTCTGGACCACTCCGTCTTTCAAATATAAATTTTCTCATGGGCCTTTGCACCTTCTTTTTTTTTTTCTGCAGCTTTATTAGTTAGCACCTAACCTTACTAATGTTCTGTTGTGTGAGCTTTAACGTCCCAATGCGACTCATGACATGAGGGACACCAAAATGGAAGGCTCCGGATAAATTTAGACCTGCTAGGAATCTCTAACAAGCACTGACATCGCACAGCGTACGGACACCTTTTGCATTTCGCCTCCATTTAATCGTGGCCGTCAAGGATGGGTTCGAAAAGTGAGTTGTCGAGCTCAGTATCCAAGCTGCTAATCACTGAGCCACCGCGTCGGGATGCGGTTCTGTTACTGAGTGTATATTTTTCGTTTTGTAAAGTCTTTCACTTGAGCTATTGTTCTCAACTTTCGACTTTTCAAGATTTCAATAAAACTGAACGCACGCATTGAAAATAAAAATAAAAATAAAAAAAGAAGCTTTACATTTGTAGCTTCATCGACTGGACAACGTAACGGAGTGATCAAGCAATAAATGCACGCGTTTCATGAGGAAACAAAATGCGCAGTATATCACTCTGGGTGGATACCTTAATTGCACCGTAGAGGAGGAGATGAAGGAGGAAGTGAGAGGTTCTTGGGAGAGAAGAGGACTCCCTGAAGCAGTAACGGTAGCAACAAGGAGTGACGGAGCACACTCTAGGGTGCAGACAGGTGATAAACTGCCGTGCATTTTCGCCATGCATCAGCGGGACCAGAACAAGCGCGTGGGGATGGTGTGAGTGACAAACAGCGGCGACCAGCTGACATTTTAAAAATGTGGTGCAGCCCTACCCAAGCCGACGGAAGCAGTCCTCACCGCTGTCAGGAGTGGTCGCGAATGTGTTCGACAGAAGCCGCCAGAGAAAAAGAACTACCGCGCTGGCATTAAAGCGGTTCCGACCCAGACAGTTGTAGCCCTTCCGTTCTGTCTCCTTCTGTATTATTATTCCTTTGTAAACAGTTTCTTAGAAAGATATGTTTAGTAATCTGAAAGCAAGTGTGGTTCCACAGCAGTTACCATTGTGGATTCAAAGGAAGTGAAACTCTGTTATTAAAAAAGTTTCCAGAACAGTCTGATACAGAACATCATCTCACACAATAAACTTCTATTTTTTTAGAATTATGACGTAATTATACATGATTCAGCGTATACAGCTTTTTTCTTGAAATATGCCAGGGAAACAACTTTAATGCTCTCCAGCAGAAATTGTAACCTGATGTTATTGCACTCAGTGCGCAGAGGGTACGTCGTAATGTCATGTGCGTATACTGCAAAGTTTCTATTGCCAGTCAAGTTTTAGGCTCCGTAGCTACGTGCGCGAGACGAACACCTTTCATACGCGTGAGTGCCTGGCAATAGTATGAGAATATATTCCTTGGGGAAGCCATTGCATAGATCTTGTAGCTGGCATTCCACTGCCAGCAAAGAGCACATTAGAAGTAATACTACCATACCTACGATTCCCTGGAAATTATTAAGTATTCCGTAAAGGGCAGAGAGAGCTGACAAGCGTACTGTTTCTTTTGACAGGGACTAATACATCTTTATATTGGCGTGACGCTTCGTAATTTTTGTTTGTTATTGCTCAAAAATTCTAGCACGTATCTTTGTGACGAAACAATGTACGAAGTTTATCTAGAGCGCTTATAGCCACAGGCATCTTGTTCAACCTTATTCATGATTAGGCACGGAAAGTATCAATGATAATCTTGAATACAGTCTCAGCAGTATCTTAGCCTTTTCCTTGCGCAGAATTCCGCAGAGTTCTTCGGGACCTCACTCATAGATATATCTCGTGCATGTTGCCAGTGTGGTCCCGCGGTTTTTAAGGCGAAAGCCTTTCTAGTGGCGTGCGCAGAAAGTAACTGTCCTTGGTATGAGCAACAAAAAGACAGATCCAGAGCCAATCCAGCACAATTCACACAACTAGCAAAAAAAAAAAACACATAAAATACCGAATCCAGTCATGATTACTTGGCTATACTGCCTTAATGACACTGCAAAATGACTATATAAAAAAGAACTGAACAAGGGTAAATAGGGTACGCCTCAGGTCGCAGATAAGCCAACGTTTCGACAAGTGGACTTGTCTTCGTC
>NC_139344.1:195070541-195121541 GCF_055883805.1 Amblyomma maculatum | reverse complement strand
TGATTACTTGGCTATACTGCCTTAATGACACTGCAAAATGACTATATAAAAAAGAACTGAACAAGGGTAAATAGGGTACGCCTCAGGTCGCAGATAAGCCAACGTTTCGACAAGTGGACTTGTCTTCGTCTGGGCATAGCGATCATCACTGGCAGGGGTTTAAATACGCTTTTGCTTCTGAAGAAGAAAAGCTGGGGAGGGGAAAGTGGGTGTGGAAGAGTGGGGAGGAGAGGATGGGTGAGAAGAAAGTGGGTCATGAAGTGGTCATGATGTGGGTCTTTTGCAGGCTACAGAATCCCTGGTTCCATGGCTGATAAGTACATACTGAAGATTTTTTTTTTTTCCACTTCATGACCCACTTTCTTCTCACCCATCCTCTCCTCCCAACTCTTTCACACCCACTTTCCCCTCCCCAGCTTTTCTTCTTCGGAAGCAAAAGCGTATTTAAACCCCTACCAGTGATGATCGCTATGCCCAGACGAAGACAAGTCCACTTGTCGAAACGTTGGCTCATCTGCGACCTGAGGCGTATCCTATTTACCCTTGTTCAGTTCATTTTTCTACCGTGCGAACCATCTTCTTCCTTTCGTTCTACCTGAATCTGCAAGATGACTAGATACATTAGCCATAGTCCGAATCCTACTCGTAGCCAAAAATCCAATCCAGAATTCACATAACAAGTCGATATCAAATTCAGGCTTGAAAATTTGCCCCAATGCCTAAATGACATTACCAGTGGCGTAGCCAGAAATTTTGTTCGGGGGGGGGGGGGGGGGGGGGGCTCACGTTGCAGCGCGTCCTCCTTCATATAGAATTTGTCGATGGATCAAATATGAATAATTCCTGCCAATAGCCAATAGCCATTGTGTATTAGGTGCTGCAAACGAAGTCTTGAATGCCACGCAGTACGCACTGCCAAGACAAATGTAAAATATTAACTTTATTGTAAAAGAACATTTATGTATGTGACAAACATTGTGGCAGAAATAACTGACATCAATGCTTCCCTGATTCTGTCTGTTGAATAAGTACAGAAAATATTAAACGATATCTAGAACTATATCAGTTCGAAACCAGAAAAGCAGTGCATACCGCTGATATGAAAACATAAAGGCCAAGAAATGAACACTTTGACGGGAAATGCTTTATTGAATCTGTCATCCAAGACGCTTGTTTACATTTTTGTACACGTCCAACGAAAAAGCATTTGACTCAGTTGAAACCTCGGCGGTGATGCAGGCATTGCGAAATCAGGGGGTAGACGAGCCGTACGTGAAAGTGCTGGAAGATATATATAGTGGCTGCACAGCAACCATAGTTCTGCATAAAAAAAGTAACAAAATTCCCATAAAGAAAGGTGTTAGGCAAGGAGACACAATCTCCCCAGTACTATTCACAGCTTGTTTAGAGGAAGTATTCAGAGACTTGGAATGGGAGCAGTTAGGGATAAGGGTAGATGGAGAATACCTCAGTAATCTGCGATTTGCTGATGACATTGCCTTGCTAAGCAACTCGGGGGATGAACTGCAAATAATGATTGATGACCTAGACAGGAAAAGTAGAAAGGTAGGCTTGAAAATCAATATGCAGAAGACTAAGGTAATGTTCAACAGCCTCGGAAAGGAACAGCAGTTTACATTAGGCAGCGAAATACTGGAAGTAGTAGGCGAATATGACTACTTAGGACAGGTAGTAGCCGCAGATCCGGACCATGAAAAGGAAATAACAAGAAGAATAAGATTGGGATGGAGCGCATTTGGCAAGCACTCGCAGATTATGACTAGCAGCTTGCCGGTATCGCTCAAGAGGAAAGTATACAACAGTTGCATCTTATCTGTACTCACCTATGGGGCTGAAACGTGGAGGCTAACCAAGAGAGTTCTACTTAAGTTGAGGACAACCCAGAGGGCTATGGAACGAAAAATGGTAGGGGTAACATTAAGAGATAGAAAGCGTGCAGAGTGGGTCAGAGAAATAACTCAAGTTACCGACATTCTAGTAGAAATTGAGAAGAAGAAATGGACATGGGCAGGACATGTAGTGCGAAGAGAGGATAACCGATGGTCGCTGAGGGTAACAAACTGGATTCCAAGGGAAGGAAAGCGTAGCAGGGGGCGGCAGAAAGTTAGGTGGGCGGATGAGATTAAGAAGTTCGCAGGGGTCAAGTGGATGCAGCTAGCACAGAACCGGGTTAAGTGGAGAAACATGGGAGAGGCCTTCGCCCTGCAGTGGGTATAATCAGGCTGATGATGATGATGATGATGATGATGATGATGATGATGATGATGATGATGATGATGATGATGATGATGATGATGATGATGACACGTCCAACGGCCAATGACGCTGTCCTTTTTTCCATTTATTGCACAGGAACACCTGTCACCGGTCGTATACTGTGGGTAATTTAAGTGAAATTACAGTCGCAACAGAGAGCGCACAGAAAAAGCAGGAGAGTTCCGAAACATATGTACATACAAATGCGAAGATATAATGGAATATTATAAATGAGATGGTACAACTTGATAAGGGCAAAAAATTACCACTGGAAACAAACTTCACTATATGTATGCACAAAACCTCGCAACATGACATTTAAATATACGTATAAGTCTCCAATATATCTATGCAACTAAGCAAAGTCACTGCATATGATGCGTGAAACAAGGCACATAAATATGTTGCGCAATCACAGATAGTAAAGTTTAAGCACAGAAAGACAGACGATCTAGGCAAGAATAAAGCTATGATCGCCACGCTTCGGTCGCGACAGCACCATATGGGTAGAATAATAGAGGAGGGGCTGAAGCCCCATAAGCCCCCCCCCCCTGGCTACGCGCCTGGACATTACATAATGAGTAGTCATATTAGCGATAGCCCGAATCAAAACCATTGCCACGAACCTGCTTTCCATAGAGCCTACCATAGAATCTACTTCGCTCAGACTGCATCGCTTCAGAAAGTTAAACCAAACCAAACTAAACAAAACTTCGCTGCAGCATTGAACATGATTGTATAACGTACACGGTTCTAAGAACCTTGCTTTTCACTCTTTAAAACTACCTCCGTAGCAAAACAAAAAAAAAAATAGATGTGGTTTAGCTTGTGGTTAAACCTGGAGTTACGCGAGAGCTATCTGCATGGCTACGGTTAGGTTCAGCTTAAAAGTAACGACTTAACTTTTGCACACAACAGTTTACTCTATGATTTCAGCTCCATTTATGCCATAGGGTGCACTTAGGACCCCTAAAGTGCGAAGAGACGAAAACGTCTTTCGCGCGGTGGCCTGAAGCTCTCCACAACGGCACCTCTTTCTCTCTATTTTCCCTCCCACCTTCCTCCTTTTCCTTACGACTCAGTTAAAGTGTCCGCGGAGAATTGTGACAGAGAGTGCGTCTTTTATTTCCTGCAAACCAATGTGAAGCGCCGCTGATGCCTGCTGCACTGAGTCTGCTTCTATATGCTGTGTGTTGCGGCGTTCGAGGAAGTGCCAAATGAATGGCGCCGCACGGACGCCTGGATCGAATGCCCGGCGGGGTCAACTTCGTATAGCATGAATCACTTGGTAACGTCATCACCAGCCATGACATCATGACGGGATGTGACGTCAATGTGGCGTCATATCTGGTAGTTGTACATGACCGGATGTGACGTCATGATGACGCCACCATATGATGGCGTCATAACCAGTCATTGTCATTACTCATGACTCATTAGTCATGACTAACGACTAATTAGTACGGGTTAGTGACTAGTTAGCCATTTATTAGCACTGGTTAGTGACTAGTTATCCATCACTCAGTACAGCACCACTGATGTAGCTCGCCAGATGTGATGCAGGAGCGGTGTGACCACTGCTCAGCCACCGCCACAGCGAAAATGCCACTTTGCGGCCAATGTAGCTCTTGCTAAGAAAAAAAAAAAGAGAAAAGCATATTATAGTGAAAACAACTGCGTGATTGGCTTTTCACCCTGTAAAGCTGGCTTTGTAACAAGGAGACATTCAATGTGGTGAAAACACTTAGTGGTCGCATGTATGACTGCATAGCGCGCGCGCTTCCGAGCGCTGGGTTCAAGTCAACTAAAACTAGTTGGAAAGCTGGCTCTTTAATAAAAAGACAACACCTGACTTTATGCAAGGTGTTTCACATTATCATCAATTATCATTTGCTGTCGTATCCCCTCTCTCTGCTTTGTCTCGTGTTAGCACTGTTTTTAGCCACAGATCCTCCAATAAACCCGGCCCTGTGCTTGTTGCATATACTTGAACCCAGCGAACTTCTTAACCTCATCCGCCCACCTGATTTTCTGCCGCCCCCTGCTACGCTTTCCTTCCCTTGGAATCCAGTTTGTTACCCTCGGTTATCCTCTCTTCGCACTACGTGTCCTGCACATGCACATTCCTTGTTCTTAATTTCCACTAGAATGTCGGTAACTTGAGTTATTTGTCTGACCCACTCTGCACGCTCCCTGCCACTTAACGTTAAACCTACCATTTTCCGTTACATAGCCCTCTATGTTGTCCTCAACTTAAGTAGAACCCTTTTTGTTAGCCTCAATAATTCAGCCCTATAAGCGAGCACCGGTAGGATGCAACTGTTATACCCTTTCCGCTTGAACGATACCGTTAACCTGATAGTCGTAATGTGCGACTACCTTCCAAACCCGTTCCTAGTGTTTCACGTACCTCGAATCAAAGATTTCAAAAAGCTGCGCATCGAAGCTGAGTGACATCAATTACATATTGTTTCCGGCCGTTTGGTACTCCCTCTGAGTATTTTTTAATTACGCTTCATTAAATAATTAGCTAAAATCAATTATGCAAAATTTTAAATATTCACATTGGAGTGAAGTGCGCTTTGTTAAATACTGGAGAAGCTAGAGAAATAACCGATCCAATCTCTTCTGCCAATGCGTCACCTGCATGGTTCTTTTTTTTTTTTGCGTTTAAAGAAAGCTCTCGAAATATGAAAAGAAAAAATATATTACGTGAATGCGATCATACGATAGGGTATTGTACCGCGGCCAAACGCTATTTCCATTAACGAAGCTGTGCGATTATCGCCTCGCAACGTGAGGCCAATGCCTCGGTCAGCAGCATTGCAGTAGTGTGTCAGCACATTCAGCCGTAACATCAGAACCATGCGCAGTGATTTGCAATAAGTGACGGTCAGGCCACCGATGGCCAATTCAGATGGGGCTTTTATTGAGCTGCCACACGGACAAAGCTAAAAAAGAAAGGAAACCTGCGAAGTCGTGCAGTTCACGGTAGTTCTTCCTTTTTTTTTTCTTTTTTTTTTGTATCATTGTGCAGCCCGTCAAACCGAGCGGCAAACACTCACTTGGCCACGGTCAGTGCACGTGTTGTTTTTCCTTCACAACTAGACTGAGAGCGCTACAATATGGTAGCTCATGAGCTCAGCAGCGTGGTATTTTTTCGCATGTCGCTCGGCGTTCATTACAAGGAGAAAAAGAGGACCACGTCGGAGATACATGGGGCGAAAATTTTAGGGGACATTTAAGTCCAGCTTTAAGAATATGCCGCGATGGCGGCCTGTGGTCCTCCCTTATTACTCACATGCTTGTTAGCATACAGTCGTAGGACACACTTTGCGTGAAAAATCATACGGCGATCATATCGACCCCGCTCGTTCCTAAGGCATGCCGGTAGCGTTTCTGGATCCCAAATAAATGGCAGTCGTTTCGAATCCTGCAAAATATTATCCATTACGCGAGCTTATTTTTTTATAAAGTAAATTTATTTGAGGCATGCGGCGACCTTCAAACTACATTATATGTCGCCTTTAAGACGCTTTCATTTCACACGTGGCGTCACGTTTAACGTGCGTGTTTGGGACGCTTGAAATTCCCGTGTGAGGTCATGTGACTGTCGCGTCATAAACCTGTCGACCAAATAGAATTTTTCGCTCACAGGATTTATCACTCTCTGCCAACCACGGCGACGCCAGCATTTGTGTGGCACAGCACACTTGCTATATCATGCAAAAAAACTCTTTGCTGACCGCGTATGTGAAATATGTTTTTTTATTATTATATGTAACCTACCCTACTTTTTTTTTCGTTCACACGGAAACATTGTCATTGTGGTGGATCCTTCCATGCCCTATTCCTTTCTCTAATAATTGCCAGCATTGACCTTCCACTTCAACAGGTGCTCACAAAGTATAAAAAATCTCTTAGCAATATTTTAGTGATACTCTCCGACTTAGTACGATATATCCCGCAAATAAATAGCGAACTAAACCATTTGACCGAAGTGCGCACAAAAGGCATTTGATATTTTTTTTTTTTTTTAGCGTTCTCTACGGGAGCTTGAGATTCGTGTACCAGCAATGCTCAAAAGGATCTAGGGACGTACTTCGCAAATTTTACATCGCCTGCGAGTCTCTCGGAATTGCAAGTTTAGCAGCTTGCCAGCGTGTTTCTCACCACGCGCGGGTGCTTTTTTTCTCGAAGAGCACATTGATGTTCTTGCTCACTGGAGAGAAATTACAGTACGTGGACGGCGCAGGTTCAGTTGAAAAGTCGTGGAGATTACATAAGACTGCTTGCGTTCTGCGAAGCATGGGTGTTTCATCGTAGTTTGGGTTTCTTTCTTTTATTTTTATCTTTTGTTTAATTTTTTTTTTGTTATCAGTGGCCTCCAAAACTAATTATTGCATTGTGCATTCTCTAGGTTCACCTTTGTTCACCTTGAAACGACGAGTCTTCGTGAGCTGCGAGTACCGTACCTGCCTTACAATCAGGACGTGTTGGTTCAATTCCCATCTGGTTCCAATTAGCCTAATTTTATTTTTAGCTCAATAATTTCTTTGGTTACAAAAATCCTTTTGAGGAATTAGGCCTCAATCCCAATATTTTTAGCCTGTTTTTGATCTGTGAAATCGCGTTGGTCAAGATAAGATTTAGAATTTAGCACCGCTTGCTGATTGGTTTCTGGTCTGCAGACGTCACAATCCTACTTCACCAATGAGAAATTTTCTGAACCACATTTCTGGTGGCAACGCCGGATGTGTTTCCAGATAAGTCATATAAGGCTCTCGCCTAAAAGTACTTGAAAAAGTGCGGGCAGTTGTTGTTAACCCAGAAGATATACCACACTTTTTGAGGTGAAGCTTATTTAGGTTATGAGAACGCAAATCCTATTTTCAGAGCAAGAAAATCTATGAAGTCTCAGAAGATGCTCATCTGCTACGTGTACTCACTCATGATTCGTCTAGAGTCCACCCTCGCTAGGCGACGCCTTCTTCAGTGTCAACTGCGTTTAGTGCGACGACCAACATACTCTTTCACAAGATGAGCTTTGATGTCTGAGAGAAATGTATGTGCAACTTTTGTGAACACTCGCTTGAGATTCAAAATGGGACGCCGTCTTAAACATTCGGCTAGTTTTCACTTCTCGAGAAACGACTGTGCCTTCAAGCACAAGTTATGGGCCCAGCCAGGAAGCAAGAACTAATTTCAGAATACAAAGATTTCAACGAATTGTTTTCGCTTGTCGTGGGCTCTGTAGACCTGTCAGCTATTGAGAAAAGAAAAAAAAATCTTTAGATAATACTTCATAAAGTTCCATCCTTAGGAGCTTCTGGAGAACACACAGCAGAGCTGGCCGGTATTGTTAAACGCTTCTCTTGGCCTTCTACTATACCAGAGTCAAGGGCTATATAACGCAGAGCGTTTTTTTTTTTTTTTCGACCGGCGTTTTCTGAGTCACAAAAAGAGTGTTCTGATGGCTTACAGAACTCTCACAGTGTGCACGCCGTAAAAAAAAAAAAAAAAAACAAAAAAAAAAAAAAAAACATTATTTTATGCTCCTGAAATCATCTCACTTCAGATGCTATTATCATTGACTGGTGAATTAATTCACATAGTCGCGTGTTTGGCATCTGTTCAATAAAATTGTGTACTGTCAAGTGCGTCATTTTATCTGCAATAATTTTACAGTAGCATTGCAATACGAGCCCTCTCAACCACCGTGTTTTCCTCCGGCATTGAAAGTGGGTACCAAAATACACGGAATTAAAGGGAGAAAATAAAAATTGAATAATAAACCCCGAATCGGGGGGGGGGGGGGGGGGGGGGGCTTGTTTTTCACCCTGTAAATCTGGCTCTGCAACAAAAACACACCTATTGTGGTGAAAACAGCAGCTGCTCGCATATTTATACGACTGTAGCGTACGCTCTTCCCAGTCCTTGTTTTCACCATGTAGATCTGGCTGTGTAACAAAATGACTATTGAATTGAAAGCATCAACTGACCGTATATATGACTGAATATATATGTATATATATATATATAGTGCGGCGCCGATTCAATTCGTATTTCGCTCCAAGCGCCACTTCAAAGTAAAGCTGATTGTGTTAAAAATCGGCACGTATCCTGGTGAAAAACACTAATGCGCGATAAAAAAAAAGTGACACGATATTGTGTGGCTAGGCCAAATGCGTATTAGGGCGCTAAAACGTTGAGTTCCACTCCCCGTTTAGGTTTCGGTTCGAGGCTCTGGTTTCAAGCTCATGCAGGCTTCAGGAAAAGATTGACGAAATGAGTGATTGAGGACCTTGGTTGTTTACCCGCCGCGATGGCTCAGTGGTTAAGGTGCTCGGCTACTGAACCGGAGTACCGGAGTACTGGTTTGAACCCAAGTGTGCTGGCCGCTTTCGATGGAGGCCATACGAAGGCGTACGTCCGTGTGCTGTGCGATGTTAGTGCAGGTCGAATATTACCATGTTGTCGAAATCGTCCCATCTCTTTCTCTATTCTTTTTACTCCGACATTCCTCCCTCCCTTTACGGCGCGGTTGAGGTGTCCACCGAGAAGTGTGATAGATACCGCGCCTTTTCTTTCCTTTCTTATAAACCATTTTACAATTTTTTTATTCGTTAGTGGTAGGACACTATAATATTTTAAAGAGGGTAACGCGACTGCGGTTTGTTCTGTATCCATAGCGCACGGATAGATGTTGACGAAGACGACGACATAAAATTCACAGCGCAAGAGACAGGCAGTAAAACACGCTGAACATTCAGCTGCGGCGTTTTTCTGCCATGGAGTATAAATTGCCCGCTATGTAAAAAATCGGAGAGCGTCAAACATGTCTTTCTAGATTGCTGCGGTGTTGTATTTTTATGGGACGTCCTGCAGCGTACTTACAAGATTCCTACCGCTTACGCCGAGAGGGATTCTCTTTCTCGATGTTTATGATGTATTTTTTCTGCCTGGCCCGTGCGACGGCGGCATACGATGAAGTCGAATGGTGGTCAGGAATCGTGATACTGACGCCCGCCCTGTTTGGTCTTATTGCATTGAAACTACGTTCGAGCTTCGTGACGTCTCCAAGGGCCAAGGTGGCTGTGATGAACTCAGTGAATTGGTGGATGCCCTTGCTAAAATTGGTCTATATGTTTTGATCTTATACCAAGAGACTTTGTTGGGATTTTCCTGCACTCGCTGGAGCAGGCAATAAATAAATTCGGCGATAGCGATAAATAAATGTGGAGATTGAGGGGGGGGGGGGGGGGGGGAGGTAGTGTTAGTGCAATGAAAACACAAACACGGCATTGATGTTGTCACTCTGTAAATTCCCGGCTTAAAGGCTGGAAAAAGAGAAAAAATACCGAGGCAGGTTCATTCTGCTAAGCTGGATCTGTTCCAAGAAGACGCGCTTGCCCTGCCACGGATGCTCACTTATTACAGCGCTGGATTTCTGACCCAGAAAATACGGGTGTAATTCCGTGTACTGTGCGATCTCAGCGCACCCTAAAGAAACCCATGTGGCCCAAACTAATCCAGATACCTTTACTAAGGCGTCTCTCATAGCTCGTGTCGATTTTGCTATGTTAAATTAAACGTTTAAAGAATACACTTATTTTCAAGGAAGCACCATCTGAAAGGTTAAAAATTACTCCTGTCACGCAGTATAAAATTCAGCTAATAAATGCAGTGTAATGAGGAGCTTTTTATGAAGTTCATACAGAGGGTAAAAATAGCAACGGAAACCAAGGAAAGCATTGTGGAATGATTTCGTTTTCTTTTTTTTTTTTTTTTTTGGGGGGGGGGGCGGATGTGTGGTGTAGATCAATGCGAATTTTAATGCAATTTAATGTAAATATTGATAAATATTTAAATAAATAAAAGGGTTATTGCACAGCTTCCACCCTGCCCGTTCGATCACGTTCTTCGTGACATTCGCGATAATACAAGACTCTGCTGTGGACGAGGATGACACTGCAGGGTAAACTCATTCAGTGTTAGTTTACATGCCGAGTAAATGCTTGCCTTTAGTTTGCTTTAGTTAGAAGAATACACAACTGTCGCCATAGCTCAGTACGTAGAGTACTGAACGCGAAATTCGGAGGTCGTAGGTTCAGATCTCACCGACTGAATGTGGTTGTTGTTATTGCGAAAGCGCTACTCAATGCGAAAGTCGACCTCTTCGTCTGTTTCTCGTTTAACCATTGTTCGACTTTGTGCAACGTGCATAGCAAGCCTATGTTTAAGTTGAACTGAAGTATATATAGTAATAGGAACAGGTAGCCTTTGACCTCGATCTTAGACCTCGACCTTTGATCGTGCACATCTATGACGTGTATAGGTGGCTCGTGAATCGTTCGGTGTCAAACACTGTTGAAAAAACAAAATGCGTGTCCTTCGCCGCAGTAGGATGGGAGATGAGGTCGAAATGCTGAAACTGTGCGAAGCAGGTATCCCCATCAAGCAGCCCGAAAATGTGGGAAGAAAATGTGGGAAGAGTCGGAAAATGATATACGAGCTGCTGAAATGCCCGAAGAACTTGGGCTGCGAGGCTGGAGGCTGGCAGTGATCGAAAGCGTGTTAAACGGCCTCTTCAGCCGGAATGTCGTATCGCTTTTTTTGCTGGATCATTTGTTCAACCATATTTAAACGTAATTGACTTTTTTATTCTGCTTTAAAGTTAATTGTTTCACTCTTAAAATGATTGCATACGTATTTCTCACAACCAAAAGAATTTAACAATCCAAAATGCTTTTCTTGGATTCGATGACTGTTTGCACCCTTCGTATATAGCACAAAATGATATGAGAAGACTACGTTAGTGACTTCTAAAGTGGGTGCTATGTTTGTTACTGTCGCAGAAAACGTGGCAGCTCTACCCGCCGAGAGCGCCGGGATGCAGCCGCGTCTTTCAAGTTCACATATTCGGAGGAATCGACACGGTGCCAAGTCCGTGTACCTGAAACGCCGGAGAACTGAGGGATTGCGCTACGGCAGCGCTTTGGAGGCGGTTGGATGGCAGTTCGAGAAAAAGAAACAACGGCTCTGCTGCAAATTTTACTGCATTTTACTGCATACCAGTGGCATTAGTTGCTCTCCCCTCCACAAGAAGCTCTGATCGTATGAACTTCATGACTTCACTGAAGACTTTTATACTGGCCTGGACTCCTGAAGTCTCCCGGCCTGGACAAACGGTAGTACTACTGCGAACATAGTGAAACAAATTGTCACAGCGCGATTATGATGTCAGAGAATGCGGTATTACAGTGCAGTTATTGTGAGTAATTCATTCGATTGAATGAATAGGTTATGTTATTTTCTATATTCTAACTGAAGTATTAAATACATTTCATTTCGACATTGTACGTATTTCTTCATTAATTTGTATTTATTCACGATTTTTTATCAATACTTGAAGCGTGTCATCTTTTCGATAGAAATTATTCACAGTGACCAAGTCTATCTTCAGGTCTGTGGAGTAGATATTGATGTTTTCTAGCTGCCATGCTATATCGTTAATTTAGAACATGAGGCTTATGCAGCTCTGCCCCGACGTAGCGACTGCACTTTCTGACGTCATCGCTTTTAGGCTGTTCATGATCATTCGACGCCAGTGCAACGTTCTTGTTCTTGCGGATGTGGAAGTTTAAATTACAAGCAAATAGAATGGGGAAAGAGCTGTGTATATATGGAACGTCAGCAGCTTTGTCTGCTGGACCTTGCCTGCGACGACGCTGCAGTGCTTCTGCGTGTTTGGCTGCACGTCAGCTGCAGAATTTAACTGATGATGCAGAGGCGAGCGCCAATTTTATGCCCTTCCTGGTGATGTCAGTATTCTGAAAACTAATTAGAGAAGTCGGAGAAGTCACTTGAGTAATCAGAAGCTTTGTACGAACGTCTAGGGGCAAATGCCAAAGTGGAATAGATGCTAATAAGGTTGTAATTACTCATTATCAGATCAAGCGCATGGGTCGATGTTAATGAATAATTACTGCCTTATTACTGTTCTACTACACCTCGAAGAATTCTACTCTGGATCGCCAACGGTTCCTATTCCGAGTGTTGATCAATTCGCTCTCGCCTTACCATATACCAGCCGTCCTGGTTAGCTCAATTGGTAAAGTTACTGTCCCAATGAGGTCGTGGTCCCAGGCTCGAACCCCAGACCAGGAAAATTTTTTCTCTAACTACGAAGTTTCTATGAAAACTGGAAAGCTTTCCTTTGCAGCCGTATGGCTGCGCTTAATAACTCCCTGATCAGAAGCGCTGTATGAGACAAGTCTTTGGTATGCGATCACGTGATCTGCGAGTACTGACGTGATATTACACCGACGTTCAGCAGGCAAAGCAGGGGCTCTGATAAAGAAAAAAAAAAGATATTGAGCCTTCCCATTCAATAAAGGACATTCAATCAATCAATATTAGTACTTTTATCCTTAAAGGCTAGCTCTTTTGCAAGAGGCTGCTTTTTGTGAAGAATGAAACATTGGCTTGACGACTGAAAAAGGTGCCAGTAAACATCATGGCTACCGAGGCTACAGACGCCCAAACTAGAAATACACACACAAAATATAGAAGTCGACTTGGAAACGAGCTGAAAGAAGATTGTCCGCTCGATTCACCTTCACTATACGTGAACTGGTTCACGTGGAGCTGCACTCCGCCATTCCTCCTTTCAGCGGTATAACATGGCGCCCTCTGCACGACGCCGTTCGTTTCAAAAAGTGCAGAAATCGTGCTGCACGTCCAGTTCACGAAAAGTTCCGGAAAACTGCACCACCTCAGCGGCCAGTTCCGAAATGGTGCAGCTAGTGCAGGTGCTGCTGCAGCATAGAAGCAGACGACAGCTTTCTTATTGTGACAAACGACGAAGCGACCTTATAGTTATTCCCCTCGCCAACAACGAGAACGAAGCCCACGTTCGTCAAGCAAATGCCGATGTGTACTTAAAACCATGTCTAACAAGTAAGCACGTGCATGCGTTATGATGCATGCTAGCTTCAGTCGTGACCGGTAAAAGTTGTGCGCGTTTCGGGCCACCTGCCGCATGGTGCACATGCATCGAGGTTGGTGCATGTCAACGCTTTATTGCGACGTGTTATTTGAAAATTTCTCATCTTAATAGACATTTTGGTGCTAGTTAATGTGAGTGGCAATATTGGCAGCAAGCCTACAACATGAATGTGGTCGGCATACATATTTTCTTGTGCAACGCCTTCATGAATTAATCCTATCGGCTGTGTATATGCCGCTCAGATCAACCGGCTCTAGCATACCGAACATGAGGAAATTCAAATAATGTATCGCATTAAATACGTCTTTGAGGCCCAGGGTGAATTTAGGTTCATTAACTTTGATGAAACATTTCGAAATACCTTTTCTGAGTGCAGCACGGCAGATTCGCCAATGCCAGAACTCCTCGGATGAAGAAGAGACCTTTTCCCTTGAAATATCTCGAAATCGAGAATTAAGTCAGATGAGCTGGTTAAAACGAAGTTCTTTAACCCTCCCGCATTGGGTTTTCTGGGAGCAAATTGCTTCAGTTGGGTACGCCCACTGAAAGGGATCACTTGCTCATCGATACTAAGGAGTCCGTCACGTGGAAGTTTATGACAACCCTTCAGCACCTACACAACTAGAGGCCTTACACTCCATAACCTGTCCTGCGCTTTGACTTCATTATCTACCTCGAGCGCATTGACAACTTTCAGTCGCGACCTTAGTGTGAAATAACGTTCCCTAGTCAAGTTGTTCGCCACTAAAGGAGCTCTCGTTCGTTTGGCCCAATACATTCTAATCTGAGGGTAGCCTAGACAAGACATGGTGATAGAAATGGCAAAACATTTCTTCAGCTCGCTAGGTGTTATGCAGAGGCTGTTTCCGGTTTCCGCCGCGTGAGCTGTATTCATAGCTGTTGCTATCATTTCCCACACTTCACCCGAAACGTATTGCTGAAAGTACTCAAATGGTATTCAAGAGGCTCGCTCTCCAACATTGTCAGTTGTGATGCTGTAGTCTGGAATCCACGTCTGGGGCGATCTGGAAGTGAAGTATAATAGTTGGCTACTACAGAAAAATCGCCTATCAAAATATTAAAACATGAATTACAGATGTAACCCCTAACGTGTCTTATGAAACGAAGTTAAGGAAAGATGGGATTTTGAAACCCGACTACTGTGCCGGAGTACCCGGGGTCGATCCCGACCGCCGGCGGCTGCGCTTCTATGAAGGCGAAACGGAGAGGCTGTGCGATGTCAGCGCACGTTACTCCACAGCCCTCCACTGTGACTCCTCTTCCTCTCTTTCCACTTTCACTCCCCCCTTCCTTCCTTCCTTCCCTTACGACGTGGTTCAGGTGTCCACAGGACAAGTGTGACAGATACTGCGCCTTTCCTTCCCTGTGAACCAATTAAAGAAAGTTACACCAAGTTGCAGTCGTATCACCTGTCACACTTTTTGCAAAGCACAGGCCTTTTTGGGAGATGAGCTGCAGTTTGCACAGGTTCGATGTCACTGCTGTCAAGATCCAGTTCCTAATCTTCTTACATATGCGACAAAACAGTAATGTTCTCTGGAGCTTCCTCATCATTGTCAGAGAGATCCAGGTCGGACGATTCCCCGGCCGCAATTCTGTCAAGTACTCGCTCAGCCGTTTCATCACTGACGCGTGGTCGAGTCCCTATAACATGTTCAGTCATAGCGTCTTCATAAAATAAAGGAGACAGCAAAAGACAGGAATATCGAAAAGAGAAAGAAAACACACCAGGAGAAACGAACTGGCAAGAAGATATGGGCTGAGTCCAGTTGTCCAACATGTTGGACATCACAATCTCGGGCAGCTGTAGAAATGACTGACGCAATTTTATGCCTATGACTATAGTGTTCTAGAATTGAGAAGAGTGCCATCTTCGGCGCGCGGCAATGGGAGCGAGGTGGTCGCCGGAGCGATGAAAAGCGTAGGTGGCGCTGTCAGTCGCAGAAGCGTAGGGAGCCTACATGTTTCGCAGCCGGGCGCCGCGGCGAAACATGTAGGCTCCCTACAGGAGCGCATCCGAAGCGCGCGCGCAGCAGAGAGAAGGCTCGGGGCGTCTGCTTCTGCGGCTCGTGTCCTGCGTTAATTTCTTTGCATCGCATTGCTTCTCTGCCGTACTATTATATGCTGTTGATGGGTGGTGTGGTCAAGTAGATAACAAGTGCCGGCAGATAGCGCAGTCACAGTTCCAGTTCATCTCCTTTGGCTCCTGTGCCCTCTACTACTAAACGCTCTTTTTCGGGGCTTTTTTTTTTTTTTTTCGCTCACTGCGCGCCCTTCTCGATAGATGAGCTTGACCGCTTGGTTCAAAAGGAAAGGTTCGAGAACGTCGAAGCTACATTGAATGACCTTCCTCCAGATGATCATAAGTGCGTCACTATAGACACCGTTCTAGGTCGCAGCTTATATTGCAGTATATGTGGCTTGAAAGTTCAAGCACAAATCAAAATGCGGTACTTGTTCTGCGTATTTCATATCGAGCAAATCATACGCACACAAAAAGAAGAAAATAAATTCATCTTTAGCCGCAAAGGTCTTCTTTATCCGTCTTCGGAGCTTGAAAAGCTCCTAAACACGCTGGAAGAGGCACATTTTTTGTTTGTTCAAGAAATATGATTAACGCAAGCAGAATCCGTTATTTCGCGATGTTTTTTCAAAGCGCAGAGGTTCCCGAGCCTGGATGTCCTACCCATGATGGAGAAATGCCACTTCGCATAGTGAAAACGTTCTACGCCCAGATGCGATTCCATTTTTATGTGGTCACTAAACCAAGAGCAGAGCTTTAAAGCAGAGCAGATAAAGCATCTGAAGGTGAGGTGGTGCAAATAATCGTGTTTTATGGTTCTATTTAATGACTCTCTCCGTCTCTTATGTGCTTTCAAATTTAGCAGCTTAATTCATTCCTGTACTCGTAGTTCAGTGACATTTGCATATAATTCAGTAGCATTTCATATGTTGGTACCATATTATTGAGCTATTTATTTATATCCACTTAAGTCGCGAATTGTTTACCCTGCTGGTTTTTGAACTTGTCCGCTGTGTGGTTTTGTGCATTTGTATGAGCTCGCTAATCTATTTCGTATTTTTTTTATACAACTGCTCGTTCATATGTATCCGCCCACATTCAAATAAGTATTCAACAGCCCTGACATGATTTCTGTCTCCAAGCAATCTTCACATATCTGTATTTACATGTGGCGCAAACAATTCAAGTACGATAGCCTAGCCTAAAACACCCTCCATTGGTTTTCCGAAACGTCCACACGAGCGTCGATGGGGAACTGCAGTCTAGCCTGAATGAATCGGCGCATCCGATAATAAAAATCTATGTGATCATTAATATACGTTAGACATTCGTCATTGGACCTCCCGTTAACGTTTAAGAAATAAAGTACCGAATACGTTCAGGAAATTTCTTACTGTTGATTGTCATTTCATCGGCAATCTATACCTGACTCGACACCAGAAAAGCAGTCTTAAACACAATCCCGCAATAATCATGGTATGTTCTTGGATTCCCGGCAGATGCAGATTGAAATTATGACAACACAGTTTTTTAAACACCTGATTCTCCCCAAGCCATTTCTGCGGGAGAAGAGAGGCCTCGGATGTATGTGTCTCGCCGCTTATACATAAGTTCCCCGACGATGGCCACTTTTATAGGGAAATAGTTCATTTATCCATGCACAGAATCGTTTTAATACATTTAGATAAGCGTGTGGGAGCTAAATCGACACAATGTATTGTTGCGCACCTTCGGGGTCCGAAGAACTAGCGGTGACGGAGGCAGTTCACCCAGCTGTCTTCTCAGCGCCCTCTCTCATCGCTGAAACTAGGGCACACTTCTCAATTCTAGAACACTATACTATAACGGGAACCAATGTATTCTTGGTACATTAAAGCAGAATATATGCGTTTTAAAACCAAATGAAACCATCGTAAAATAGCAAAATCGTACTTGTGCGCACGCTGCCGTAAAACGCGCCAGCGCCTATCTTCCAGTCACCACAGCGCAATTTTGCGACATACAGAAGCTGACCTCTTACGGATTTTGACTGGCATTCAACGATGTGTTTGCATTAATAATGAGTGGAGTCTTTGCCATCATGAAATGTTTTAGGGCATATTTTCGCTGCATTGTTGCGAAACATGAGCTAAGTGGGCACCGTTAATGCTAAAAACTGTCCGTGCACTTTCATATAACATGAATGCGCACGCAATTGCATGCTGCTCTTATATTTCTCTTTGCAGAATCTGGCCAATAGCATGATTACAAGTGAGGTCAAAAATACATAATGAAATTGCTACATCATGTTCTTAACATTTGCGCCTAAAACCACTTAAAAACATGGGTCGGCATAAACAGATTACACTAATTCTTCGTGAACGTTGAAAACTGACAATAAAAAGCATATAGAAAAAATTTAACAGAAAATATATTGGGTAGAACACAATGAAAATTCTGTTGGCCCTGTTAAGATTGATCAGCTGGGGTTGAATGTAAATTCAGTAGATTCAAAAGGTGGTCAATAGTCCGACAATGGAGTGCTGAAGGCGGCAATCTCGACTGCCTCCCGCAAGGCTTGCTCTTGGCCCAGCTTGATACCACGCCGCAGGTAGCGCCACCAGATGTCCAATGAATTGTACGGGCGGTCTTGTGGTCGACGAGGTAGCCGTTTTTCTGCCGTCGCACAGAACCATTGTCCAATATATTGGACAACATCTCCATAGCCGGGTCTCAGGAGGTATAAGTGCATGGCAGCGGGCGAGAAATGCGCATGATCATGACTGAAATATGCATGCGTCACGCCACATGCGCGTGTTTACTTCTTAGATGTGACGTACGCGTAGCCGTTTCCTTGGCTAACTCGCATTCTGGTTGACGAGTGGAATAACTCAGGTCTTTTCCCCGTTTATTACAACGCACAAGCCACATGCGCCGCGGCTGGTTAGTGGCAAAACTTCGTTGTCATGTGCTATTTGAAACTTCAAGTTACTCGGGACATTGGCGTCGGCTGACGCGAGTTGCACACAGTCGACCATAGCTTGCTGACAATGGCCCCGGCCTGCACTCTACCATTCGTTTAGAAAGTAGCCGGTGCCGATGCTACACTTGAACTGCTGGAACTGGCGCTGCACGCTTGCGGCACCACAGCAGAATTTTACGAAACTAGGGCAGAAAGTGCAGCCGAATCAAACGGACCTTATAACTTCGAGCTTAAGTTTTGTTACCAGGTTGCACAGTACCCCCAGGACGCATGCAAACAACTCAGGGCTAGCCCGCGCGCCCACATCATCGATGACCGTATAGCCACCGGGGCTACTCTCTGCGCGTCAAGTTCATTTCTCGCCTTCTTCGTGAGAGGCGTGTTAAATCAAACTGACAACTTCTTCAGTAAAAAAAATGTTGCCCAGAGCTCTTTAAAAAAGAACAAAGAGTTGTCTGTCTTTTTCGGCTCCACGGTCATCTAGGTGTCTTCTGAAAGCTAAAGCCACGTAGTCGTGCAATGAAGTCAGCACACCGCATCACGTGATCCTTAGGATGGACAAGAAAATACAATATAGAGGAATTTTTCTGGGTGCGCTGCGTCTTCAGAGGCCTTTTGCTGTCTGACGTTGACATTAGTGGCCCCAAAAGGCCAAGCCAGGTGAAAACTTTGTTTATGCAGCCGCGGTCAGATAGTTACACGCTCTTTACGGACCATTTTAACGTATTACGACCCAACTGGACTAAGGTGTCCCCTAGCCATGTCTACTAATGCAAACGCAGAAATGTACGAAAATGTACACAGCGAGTGACGTCTCGTGTTTAATATTGTTTTTTTTTTTTGTTTGTATGTTTTTTTTTGTTTTTTTACACTCTAAAATCAGGTGTCAGCTGCGCCTGTGAAGAGGTTTCATTTCAGAATGAAGATCATTTGTATAGCGCAAAAGTTGCGTTAGTCTTCGGTGGCACCTTCATTTCCGTAAAAAAGACGGCATTCTTCAAGGTGTTTGGCCTCCTCCTGAAACGAGTAGAGAGACATTTACTCAGTTATCAGCAGTATTCAAATACCAAGAATTTAGGACACCACAATGTGATACTTCAAAACTGTGCACAAAAAGAAACCACCTGAACAGCCAAAAAATTGGCATGAATGACATGACAGAAAAGCTTCATATGAGACGCCCTCCCCTCTTTAAACTATCGGCACACACAGGCTAGAGTTATGCCCTGTGGTGCCGTAAAATACAGCTCCGGGTATTTTTCGAAGTTACCTTGCGTACATTCTAATGACTATTACTCAGTAAGTTTTGCCGTGCTTCTAGTTACGTCCGCAACGTTAGGCAGCCATGCGGCATGTAATTTCGTTGCAAATGAATATTTACGTGTGTCACTGCAGTGGAATAAGACGAAAGAAGATTTTTGAAAGAAACATTGCATCTTCGCCGTTCAAAGTTATCTCCTATAGTTTTACACTCATTCACCGCCTCGCCGACAAAATTTTGCGGCTTGTATTTGGTTGTTTCAGGCATTTATGAGAGGACACATTATTTTCAGTCGCTGCTTCAGCGATTCAACGCTCGTGCCAGTGTTCTTTTAGCAAAGTTATAGACGTCGTTGCTGCGTCACTCAGAGAATAATGTCTCGTCATGGACTTAGTTTCGGTGGCGGTTTGATGTTCTTGCTGTTTAAAAATTGTTACACTGGATATTTTGAAAAACGATTGGTTGTGGTGGAGAAACGAAAGTTTAAGAAATGTATAATTATCAACTCAGAACGGCCTGAATGCCCCAGGACTTGCCTTCGAAGGCCTTCTCATGACCTGAACAAGTTCAGGCGATGTACTCGGCACGAATGGAAAACATTTCAGCATAAAGAAAATATCGCCACAAGGCCATGCATGTGTTATCGTAATAATATCCACGATCAAAAAATAACAATGTTACATGAGAAGACTGCACTGTGGAATCAAATATATTATCACATTGGCCGTGAAAATAGATTAGTCTTACATATTACAAGAAATAATATACTAAGGGCAATACGCTAGAGTTCTCAGTAACGAACAGAAGCATTTAGCCGACAACGCACTGCAGTATTAGGAAGGTGAGCATCAGAAAAAGAGCAAAGAAAATCTAGAAGGAAATGCTTAATGTCTACAACAATGACGCTCTCCAAAATACAGTTTACTGCAGCACTCGATAGCGCGCGCTGCAGAGCTCGTCATATCAGTGTGCTTAAGGGTTCTATAATGAAAGGCTGATAATTTAGGGATGGACTAGTGACCGGCAAACAACTGGCTGGCAAAAAAAAAAAAAAAAAAACAGTGCTCAAAACTTGTTTTTTTTTTTTTTTTTGTGGTAAGTCAAGCAGAGTGAGGAAACAGAAAATGAGCGGCATCAGTTGAACTCAGCCACTGTGTAGGTACGCCGATGCACCTATGCACATAGCAGCTAAGACCAGATGTGGGCCGTTTTAAAGGGGTTAAGTTCTTCACAGAGAAGCATTGACAAAGCAGGTCAACCCTACAGCATCAAAATGAAACATTTGGTGGTTCACATTTGTAAGCTAATTTTGCAAATTCGCGCTTGCTGGTTGTTTCACGGACACCTGGCAGGTAAACATAAAAAAAAAATTACAGAGGTTCAACGCTGCTGAACCAAATATTGAGTGAAAGCATTAGCTGCGGGTGACCGAGCGTTCTTCTTCTTCTCTTTTTCTTCTTCCTCAGCCCACATATAAAGCCCCGCTTTAACCAAGCCGTATGAACGTGCCTTAGTGGCCTATAGGGGTAACGTGAATGCCTGGGTCCTAGCAGGTTGATTCTGACATAACCGCCCCATGTGAAACGAGAGGCCCAAGTTGGCAGCCCCTGCCGACCGCTTGAGTTGGTAGCCCAGCTCTCACCCTAGTGTCACGTGGTCATCATCATCATCAGCCTGACTATACTCACTGCAGGGCGAAGGCCTCTCCCATATTTCTCCACCTAACCCGGTTCTGTGCTAGCTGCATCCACTTGACCCCTGCGAACTTCTTAACCTCATCCGCCCACCTAACTTTCTGCCGCCTCCTGCTACGCTTTCCTTCCCTTGGAATCCATTTTGTTACCCTAAGCGACCATCGGTTATCCTCTCTTCGCACTACATGTCCTGCCCATGCCCATTTCTTCTTCTTAATTTCCACTAGAATGTCGGTAACTTGAGTTATTTCTCTGACTCACTCTGCACGCTTCCTATCTCTTAATGTTACCCCTACCATTTTTCGTTCCATAGCCCTCTGGGTTGTCCTCAACTTAAGTAGAACTCCCTTGGTTAGCCTCCACGTTTCAGCCCCATAGGTGAGTACAGGTAAGATGCAACTGTTATATACTTTCCTCTTGAGCGATACCGGTAAGCTGCTAGTCATAATCTGCGAGTGCTTGCCAAATGCGCTCCATCCCAATCTTATTCTTCTTGTTATTTCTTTTTCATGGTCCGGATCTGCGGTTACTACCTGTCCTAAGTAGACATATTCGCCTACTACTTCCAGTACCATGGCTACCTAATGTAAACTGCTGTTCCTTTCCTGTTCCTTTACGTGGCTACCGGCCGCGCTACGGTGAAGGCTCGAAACCTAGAGTAGTATTGCTTTCGCAATAAAAGTTTTCTATTTGGCGCGTTGAGCACGCGCCCTAAATTCGCACGTGCATAAGCACTCCCGAACAACAATAGCGGAAATAAGCGGGATGGGGCCGGCCTACGAGAAGGAAGTGTCGCAGCTTGATGATAGCCTGGGTCTCTTTTTGGGAGCACATATCGGAGCGCTTTCCCGGTTGCCAGTTCTTGGAGAACGTGATTTGGCAGCAAGCCTGATGCACCACCAGCAGCGTCGCCATGATCACGACCAGGGAGAGTTTGACGGACACCGATGCCATGCCGACGGCGGACGCCGTTCGATCACCTGCCAACAAAAGGACACGGTCAATGACCCGCTTCGCTCCTGGCAACACTATATGCGCGTGCTACGTGCAAAGACTAGCGCCAAGTAACGCCGCTTAGTTCAGCCCTGTTTAGCTTAGCCGGGGGCGTTGGATAGATGATGATAGGTTGATTGAATATGTGCGACCTTGGGACGCAGCACTTTCCCTGACAGCGGAAAGAGGAGTAAATAAATTATCTCAAAGTGTGTCTAAAAACAGTTCTGTCAAATAAACGCCACAGTAGAACTAGCCCCAAAGGCTTTCGCCGTATCACTCTCAATGAATCTTAAGCACCTCCTAGAAACATCATTACCTCATTTTGTCAAGAGCTGCAGCGATACATGTATGCAAATTATGCATTTGCTTTAACATTGAGGGCCACTGACAGACGAGCGGATAAATTATAAATTCCTCATATAAATAGCAGCTGGCAATAAACATTGCCAAAAAGAATAATGCACAACGTGTCAAGCAGGATGAAAAAAAGTGGAGCTATGATCTTGTTAGAAAACCGTCAGGTATAGGCAACCTGCAATGAAGTTTGCTGTGTCGATCGCCGCACCGTATACACATATCTTAGCGAGAAGAGCAAACACTTCTGCGGCGGCTTTTTAGGGCGTTTTCACGTCACCTGCATGAGCTTACAGGGATCAGACTGCACGCTCTGTCGAAGCTTTGCATAGCATGTGTCAGTTAACTGAGCTACATCGAGAGCGCATTGGCAAGGACGTTATCTGTCACACGCGTATCTGTAAAGCTGCTGAATATGCTCGGTCGTTTATCGCGGACCAAGCAGCTAACAGCAGCCTTTTTGGGGCATGCTGGATGGATGGATGGAATATAGGAGCGTCCCCTTTGAAACAGCGCTGTAGCAGTTGCTATCATGCTCGTTGTTTTCCCCTAAATGGCTCATCGTTGTCGTCAGTAAAAGTGTCACGCTTTTGGGGCGGCTCTGATATTCGAAAAATAAATTTAAAAAAATTTAAGAGCATTGCAGAATCTGCATTGCAGTAATGCGAAAGCACGGATGCTGATGTTGGTTGCTTCTGGTTGCTTCTAGTTGCTTAGTTCATTTCTTGTTTGCCCATTTTAGTCTTTGGTACTTTCAAATTGCGCGCCAATCCCTTCCTATGTCTTTTTCCGGTTCTACTTCCGGTTGCGTGACGCCACATCCTCTACCTCACATTAATTCACTTCTTATTTACCTATTTTAGTCTTTGGTAATTTCAAATTGCGAGCCAATCTCTTCCTATGCCCTTTTTCGGCTCGACTTCCTTTTGCGTGACGTCACAACCTTGACGAAATATCCACTACAGCACCCCTTTTTCTCTTTCCACTTTCGCTCCCACCTTCCTCTCTTCTCTTATGGCGCGGTTCAGGTGTCCACAGAACAAGTGTGGCAAATACTGCGCCTTTCTTTTTTTGTGAATCGGTTGTTCTAATTACTTACCTAATTAACTTATTGGCCTAATTAATTTGCGGTTTGGTTTGGTTTAATTTATGGGGTTTAACGTCATAAAGCGACTCAGGCTATGAGAGACGCTTATTTTTTCGGACACAACATTACGTCACCCTCTATCGATTGACACCACTAATTAACCTATACCACCTCTCAATTACAACTGCTGCGGACACAATTTTGCGGACACGTTCTGCGGACAGAAATCTGTGAACATAGCGAAGTAATGCTATCGCATTAATAAACCTCGTCTCCCACCGGGGAACCGAACCTCCATCCCTTGGATGCCCAGCCCAGCGCTTTAACACTGCGCCACGCCCTGGATCGTGAAACGCTCCTAATAATTCCCCTTGTCTACAGTGAGAATGATAGCGAGATTCCGAGAGTGACAGATACTGCGCCTTTCATTCCCTGTAGAATTATAGAACGCCGGTCAACTTTAATGCGTTCAATGAAATGCTGGTTGTGTTCGACAAAAGGCGCGCGATGTACCGTCACGACAGGTCATGACGTCACAAGGCGATTAATGCATATATTAAGCTGACCCCACCAGACGTCCGATCCAGGCGTCCGTGCGCCCTTTCATTTGCTGCTTCCTCGAAAGCCGCACCGCACAGCAAACAGAAGCAGACCCAGATGTCTAGGAGGCGTTAGTACAGCAGGCATCAGCGGCGTTTGAAATTGATTTACAGGATAGAAAAGACGCAGCATCTGTCACAACTCTTCGCGTACACGGGTACCATGCCGTAAAGGAAGAGAGGAATGTGAAACAGTAGTCACCCTCTTTACTCGAAGCATCATTGACCGCCATATTCGGAACAAATCCGTAGCAGAATGCTGCACTCAGGCTTTCGCCTTTCACCACTGAAGTCGCCAAAGTGTCTCGTAAGTTTTGTTTTAGATCGGTTAACTATACAATCATTCTATTTATTTAATTTTTTTGTTTCTACATTACTAACATTTTGATACTTTTCTGCTTTTAAGCCACCAATCTTCCAATCGTTTTTTGCTAGCTTCCACCGCAGGATCATTCACCCGGCCACTGGTATCTCAAACCCCAGCCTCAGGAAGAGTGACTGTGCCTGCATCGACTTCCGGATGGATACTATAACATTTGAGTATAAGGTGGTTAATTGTTTCTGTGTACTTACCACATACTGAACACGCTGCGGTACAATTGCAGCGCCACCTATGCAGTGCAGGTTCCCTATAGGTCACTTTGTAAGCTTTCAAAAACAGATGTCCTGAAAAGTTCTGACTACGTGTGCAGACTGCACGTTTGTGTCCATATATGCATACACTAGCTGTATTTTGTCATGGTGATTTCCCAATTCATTATTTATCGACATCGTCGTTTTCCACTGCCGCTTTGACATCACGGGTGATAATTAGGCAGCAATGGCGGATGATTGGACAGCAAGTTATAAACAACGTGAAATACCAGTTTGATAGAAGATTAAAAAAAAAAACGAGAAGAAAATTGTCAGAAAATATGGAATTATTTAGGTCACTCTTTTAGTACGGCTGGTAATACGTTGCGACATGGATGCACCCTGATTAGAGTCGCTGTATCTGATTGAGCAGAAAGTGTGTTTTCAGCGGCCAAGACGAACCAGCTAAAAGGCATGCAGAGGTTTCACCGCAATTATCCTGATGAATGAACTAAAATACATCCGCTGCAAACTAAAGACCGCCAAAAATGAACATCATACAAGCCCAGCGGTTTTCCGCGCTCTCTTTAATAATATTTTGAAGCTTCATCAAAAAAGAAAAAAACTATAACATAAACCGAGTCGGGTCAAATGACGAAGTAATAACCAAGGTTAGTAAACGGCTGGACACCTTCCCGTGCATTGAAGTCCGAAAGCTGTCAAAGGCATCATAGAAGTAAAACAGTAATGCGAAGCTCACACTCATGTGAAGATGAACTGATAGCCAAAAACCCGATAGCCTTTAACACAGAAGCACGATATAAATTCTGATCTTTTTCAAATTATACGTTTTTTAATCAAATGAAAAGAAAAATTAACAGCGTCATCAACACGAAATTTGAAAGCTCTGTTCAGAAAAATATTGAATAACTACTTCGGCTACAGCTTCACTAGATAGAAGGTTTGTACATAGTTCACATTTTCAAAACCAGGTATATGATTCTGAGAAGAATCTTGTGGCGAGATACCTAGTACGTTCAAGATAAGTTGTAAAATACAGCCCGTTCTTGCTTTACATGGTCGGATATAGCAACAGCATACGCTCGATAACACAGCAGCTGCCCTTGATAATTTGCATTTATGATATCTGTACAGCCAACATATCATGAAGCAATAGTCCGAGTATCGGGAAGCACAAATGGTGTGTGTAGCTGCTCACCACAGCTTAACGTGCTTCCTTCTCCAGCGTACCGAGTGGTCGTGGCCTAACTGTGTGGTGCCTTTTCAAAGTAGGCTAGCTACTTCGAAAGGGACCGAAAGCCGTTAGGCCTACGTTGAATGAAGCCTTTGTCGAGCCCTTGATTCTACGAACGACTTTCTACAAAAGTGCCGCTTGTCTTCTTATTCCCAAGGCGTACGCAGCGTGACTATAAGAATTACAGCCCGACTGCCAGATTCGGCAACTGTTCCGTTTCCACACTATAGTGTCAGTGAAAACTGTTTAAAAAAACATCGCAGAAATTTGCAAGCCACACTCAGTCATCCATGAAATTCCCGCACGATGATCGCATGCGCAGTTTCTGAATTACGCGAGACTTCGGTGTAATATTTTTCAAGCTATCTGTGAAATATTTTATGAGGAAATAAAATTTAAGGCTGCGACACACTTAGCTGCTCATGCAATAAAATGTAAGTCATTCACTCTTACCTCTGATCCCCGCGCAACGGTCAGTGCAGCCAGAGAGAGCGCCCGGAGTAGTTGTGAACGATATCACCGCCAAGAGTTTGGCTGTGACTTAAATACGGGTCTCGAGGAGACGCCGCCGCCTCCTCATTGGACATCGGTATAGGCTGGACATTCTTCAAAGGATGACGTCAGGAGCCTGCGAAGCACCAGCTCCGATGCAGGCGAAGAAGTTGCATGTAAAGTAGCAAACGTCGCCAAGTTAACCAAAGAAAACGAAAATCACGTCAGCCTAAAAACAAAATGCCGCTAAGGGAAGAGAACTCCCAAACGGTCGAAGAACTCCCAAACGTTCTCGATACATCCGGCAAGATTTCATTAAGAGTCCACTCACTTATTCAACAGAAGACGCGACATTGCCACTCGGGCGTTGGTGTTCTTCGATTTGATTTATGCTGGTGTACTTCTGAGGACGATGGGGAAGCGGCCGGAGAAAGAGCCGAAAATACAGCAACACAGCCAAGGCCGAAGCTTTGAACTCGGCTCCTAAAACTGCTGGATTCACGGTGATGAGCGCTAACATGATCGCCCTCCCTACATCTTTGCTTTAGGAAAGAGCGTTATTCCACCGTCGAACGAAAGAGCACGGCTGTGTGTGGGACGCCTTCTGCGTTTATGTTCCGACCCTATCGTTTGAAATTCCAAATCCTGTTTGCGCACGAGCGCACATGTTAGGAAAATCTGAAGAAACTTCACGGCTTGTTCCTGCAAAGAGTTTGAATGCTTTAGACGAAAACTATTGCCGCTATTAAAAGCACATAAAAGCGGCACCGAATTTAGAGATGCCTCATGTACTCGGCTGCTCAGCATCAGTTTTGACCGGCCTTTATGGGTAAGAAATGGTCCTTTCTTTCTTTATTTCTTTCTTTTTTTTTTCTTTTTGCGCAGATTTCGAAGAAGGGAAAGAAATGTTCACCTGAAATATACTGCTTGCTGTTATAGAAATTAGCACTATATTTAAAAGGCAGAAAAATAAATTGCACTATACTGAAACAGTACGCCACTCTTCTGTTCTAAGCTCGAAGCAGCTCTGCTCCGGAGAGCTGTGTGAGGACGCACATGATCAACCTTTGGGATGAAGCTCGAAGGTACCGACGATGAGTCGTATTCTAAGGGCGTATTCGCTCTCCGACCGATTTCCGGCCGACATCATTTTCTTGAGCGGGGGACGTCCGACCTACTCAGATCTTTCATTTACGCGCTCGCGCACTCCCCACGGACCACCGGAGTGTGCAGAGCCGCCGCAGAGGAGCGTGCTCGGCATTCCCAAGGATGTTGCCAAGCGATGCTGAGGGCTGCTGCAGTTGACGCACACGTGTTGTCCCCCGCAAGAGTGCTGCCAGCTAACTTGTGGCGGCGAATTTTCCCCGCTGATGTTTTTTTTTTTTCTTTTTAAGGGGGGAATCGAGCCTTCAAACTGTTGCGAACATATATAGTGCACAAAACAGATATTCTCTAATGGCGTGACAGCAGTGATGAGCATTTTCTTTCTTGCCTCTTAAGACACAAATTTGTGGGGGAAGAAGAGCTATTTTTATATGTGATGTCTTCCAGGTATTGAGTAGTCCCAATAACTGATACAGAGGAGGTGATTTCTGATTGCGTTCTGTAGCTCTGCTGTCACTTCAAATTTCAGAAAGTTTCGTAATATCAACCCAACGTACGTTAGCTGCACATTACGCAACTACCCCTGAATGACCTCTCCTCATTGGTCTCCAGAATGATAGAGAGGGTCATCTTAGCGGTTAGATCAAAGGCCGCCGTACGCAAGACCCAAATAAAACCATCCTGTTCTGCAGCTGCAGTAGCAAGCCGGCTTGTAGACTTTGCCCATTAGGGTAGCCTACTGGGAATGGCCTGGTTAACCTCCCTGCCTTTCTATTCTATTTTCTTTCTCGCTCTCTTTCCAAATATTAAAAGTTTTCGTTGATGCTCTCAGTTTTTCTTGCTGGAGAAACGAGTATATATTTGTAAGACTGCAGCGAAATTTCCGCGTAGCTACAAATATGAGAAGCAGGATGATGCCAACATAAATTGCGTATACAACTGCCGTCTCTTTTAAAGAGACAACACAGGCCATCGATTTTTTTAAACGCTCCAGTTTGCCTCATATTCTTCTTACCTTTTCTTTTTAACTGTTGTGTTTGCTACTCCGGTAGTCTTACTTACACAAACAGCGCCAACAGCGCCAACAATGACATAAATGATTATGTACAGGTCTCTATAAACACCATGCCTCCGTAATTTGCGCGATGGCGTCCTTAACCATTTCTCTACCGCACCCATTGCCCATGTTAGACCGCTGGCGACGGGTTCAAACGCCTCTTTGAAGCGCTTCTGCGTCGTTCTTGAACATGTTGTGTCTTGCTGTGCCAGCATATCGCAATGCCAAAATACCTCAAAATCTGCGCTCAAATTTGTTTCATTACCCAGTATCCTAATCGTCGGCCATTGTTTTTTTTTTTTTTTCACACGGCGGCAATGTTTGAGTCGTTGTTGTAAACAGTCCAGAGTAAAAGTTGAGCACCCACTCCTCTGCCAAAGTGGCGCGCGCCCCGAGACGCGGCGAACCTATAGCCGAATATAATATATAATACAATATACGGCATAGTTTACTATATATTATTTAATGTAGCCTGCAGTAACTTGTGCACAGAATTCCTCCGTGACAAATAGAAGACAATAGTTAAAGCTTTTTCTTGTTATCTAAAACAAGATGCAAACCACTAGACGAAATAAGAAATTAAAGAATTTTTATACCTGTACCTTCTTTTATAAAGTCAGACATCCATAAACTTATTTCAATTACCGTTGCGATTGGCCAGCGAAGTAAGCCGCGGACTATAGCTCATTGTTGCCACCTCCTGTTTTGTTACTGTTGTTGGGGTTGTTTCTTCTTGTTTTTTTTTTTTAATTTGTATCTGTGCTGTAGGGATTCAGCCACGACGTCAACTGATTTTTCTGACAGTGACTCTAAGGATGCCGCCTCATCATACGACTTTAGTGAGAAGGCGATGGACACCCGATGAAGTCATCCCCGAGCACCGGTGAAAGCTCCTTAGTTTTTTACTTGGACCCGTTTTGCCCAACTCAGCTGCCGTTTTAAAAAAGCGTATTGAGTTGTTGTATAGGCCGTTTGTTTCATTTGTGCAATTTACACATCATTTGGGCATGAGTTGATACCGCGCACTGCGAAGGGTACGCCCGACTATTTCACTCGAAGGCGTGCCCAGAAGAGCCTTTTTATAGGGCCATGGGTCTAGTAATACTGTAATGTTGGACACTTGTGATAACATCACTTTGGCACGGATCTGGTAAACGTGCTGCGCCCGCATAATTTGGTTTCTGGGGGCAGGGCCACACGATACTTTGTCGTTTCCGCAATGGCAGGCCAAGTGCATCCTTTCATTTTCATTAGCGATATGCTCTCAGAATGGTTTCAACGTCAACCGCTGACACATAAGCTTTCGGTAAGCGTTGTTGTGAATAATTTTCCATTTTGTCACTTGAATACCTGTTCCGCGAGAATAGACTGGATATGCCGTGCTGGGTGTTCAATCATGTCGTCAGCTTGAAAAAAATGCTAAGACACCCAGAGTGGAAACCTTCTGAAGAAACTGTCTTCAGAATCATCAGAAACACTCTTCAGACGTGAACGCGTTTGGGAGGCATTGCTGCTCATATATAGTGTTATAGGTCTGCCGCTCTGAAATTTTATTCGCTGCATGCCCTCAAGACCCGTAGCAACATCGCGTCACTCTGTGCACACCGGGATCATGCTGCATAGTAGTCCTGGTATTGAGATGAGTGCAATGCTCTCTCATTAAAGATAGCTTCTTGTTTTCTCCATGCCCGGTCATGGGCGTCGAGATCAAAGGATGCCGACCTTCACGTTCAAGGTCTCGGCGGAAGAAGGAAAAGTGCTCCGTCGGCACGCCCGCACAGTGCGGCGAGAAAGCTGCCGCTTGTGTGCGTCGCTAGTGGCAGCATGTTTTTAGGGTGCTATGCTTTCCGCCGATTCTGTTGGTGTTCCTATAGGGCAGTGGTGGTGGTGGTGGTGGTTATTTATTGTATATACAAAAGGAAGGAAAAGATGTTTGCCAGCCCCGGTATCTGCTATCTGATATCTGAAGCACCTGAACTGGGGCGGCGGAAATAAAGGGATAGCGAGCTGCCAGGATGAAATTTCGCGGCCTCAGTATATGCCTGTTTAATACTTATATAAACGCCTATATCCAGATGCAGTTAGGAACTTTCATGCTACTTACTGTAAAAATCACCTAATTTTCGAACGCAGACACACACGTTGTCTGCTCGAGCCGCTATGGAGATGGCACTGCAGGAGCCTCCTGTGGTAGGTGGTCCCGTCTGACAAAGAACCGTCTAATAACTTCTTGTCGTCAACACCGATTCCTGGTAGCATGATCGACAGCTAAGCTGACTGAGGAATGGCGATGCCCATGGACCAACTCGCGCATTCCCTTCGACTACTACTCTAGGCTAGTCTTGAATATTTTGTGCATATGAGTACGGCAAAAACAGCATAACTATACACTGACTAGTAATAATTAAGCGCTTTCTACGTTGCTGCAGCTGTGGATAAGTGCCCTGTAGGGATTAGGTAGCACTCTCCGACGTTCCTCAAGACGAAATTCGGAGCGCAGGTCTGTAAAAAAACGTTCCTCCAGCCAAATTAATTGTTTGAAGTGCGCGAGCATCATACATTCATCGAAATAAAGTGCGTATGCGAGGCACGCCGTAGAAACGCCTGCGAAAAGAGCGACAGGAAAATGCCCATAGGTGCTGCCTCTGGCGACCGCGATTAGTAAATGTCACACCAACTGGCTGCGCCTCGTTGCTCTGTCGGATTGCTTTCTTCACTGGACCTGAGAGAGCCCGAGTTAGGGGGAGGGGGGGTCTAAGTTTGAAACGCAGCTTCACGGCTAACGACTACCTCAGTGCTTCGCTGCGTTGTCAAAATTTCCCGAAACGGGGTGCTCTCATCGCAATGCTTGCCGGGCAGCGGAAAGTCCTCCTCTATCGTACCCATCTACTGACTGCGCTTGTTGTGCCACGGCCGGTCGCGAGGGGAGCAGAAGAGCGCGCTTTTGACACGATCAACCTGTCGCCATGCGTCTCCGTGGCGATCCTCGCCGTAGCCGGCAGACTTCTGCGAGGCAGCGCGTATGCCTTTCAGCGGGTCTACTAATACATTTCGGCGCATGCGTGCGGAATTAAATGAAGACGCCTGTGCGGATTCCCTCATCATTTCTGACATTCTACATACCCTACGTTAATGCCGGGCCCATGTAATTTTATTTCATTGTAAGCTTGCGCTCTTTACTTCACGTTCAGTAACTGTACAGTATGTATGCATCACCATTAACTGTGTGAATTACTCCAGTACCTAATTGGCTTCTAATTGGCAGTACCTAATTGGCTTGATCAGCGCAGCTGCTAGGCTATTGAAGTAACGTGTGCGCGTAGTGCCGCATAAACTTTCAACCCACGCGGGAATTTAACATATTTACCGAGAGCTATCGGCTGGGCTAATTAAATTCATACAGTGGTGCGTTACACACAACAGGTAAGTAGATCCTACATGCGGCTCTTCAAACACTCTCTAATTTTACGGTTTCCCGGCTCCCATGTTTGCCCTATTTTTTACCTAATTTTGCGCGATGCTGTTGTCAAAACTCGTTTTTTTTTTTTTACATGTATCCAGAATGTCTGAATGCATTTGTTTGCTCTTGTGCAGTAATGCCCCACCCCTTTAAAGCGCGCAAACGCTGGAACATAGCAGGTTGCGGTGGTTGCGGCTGGAATCGCCATGGATGAATAGATGGATGGATCGAATATACGAGCGTCTCCATTGAAGCGAGGTGGTAGCAGTTGCTATCATGCTTGTTGTTTTCTCTATATCTTAACTATTGTTTTAGATCGGTTAACTACACCACCATTCCATTTACTGATTTTTTGTTTCAACATTTAACATTGTCACTTTTCTGCTTTTAAGCCACCAATCTTCCAATCGTTTTTTGTTAGCTTCCACCGCAGGTTCATTCACCCGCCCACTGGTATCTGTAATACCCAGGGCTTCTGGAAGACTGACTGCGCCTGCATCGACTTCCGGATGGATACCATGACATGTCGAGTATAAGATAGTTAATTGTGTCCATGGATTTACCACATACTACATATATGTCATCTTCATGGTTAAATTTCTTTTTGTAGCTGCGTGTCCTAAGGCACCCCGATCTAGCTTCAAAAAGTAGGGCGCTGCCTCTTGAATTATCAAAGAAAGCTTCCTTTCTGATCTGGCTTTTCCACTTTCGGTATAGTTCTACACTGTTTTTTCCATAGAATTTATCCAAATTTTACCTTCTGTGTTTTTCCCCTGTTGCTTAACCCTCTTTATTTCTTCGTCCTTGTGACCAGCATATTTACTGGTTAATTTTCTAGCTCTTTTCCTCCATTGTGAGTCAACACATTTTAGGTATGGGTATTTAAATAATTTAGCTGCCCACCTGATACTGTCTAATTTCCTCAGGCGTTCCTCATATAATATTTTGCTCTGAGCTTCCCGTACTTCGAAAGATGCCCAGTCCATATCTCCCTGTATCGCCTCATTTGTGGTTTTGCCGTGGGCACCCAGTGCCAATCGTCCGACAGCTCTCCGATGTATTTCTAATGTCGACTGCACCTCTGTTTTTAGGCACAAAACCGCATTTCCGAAAGTAAGCCCGGACACCATAATTTTTTTTCTTACAAATATCCCTCCGCCCCTGATATCTGTTGTATCCCCACAATGCCCTATAGGGCATTATATGTGCTTCATTATCCCGGTATTTCTTCGCCTTTTCGCCCTAAATGATTTCTGATGCTTTTCAAAGTATGTCAATCCTTCGTTTACCGATACCCAGAGATATTTATATTCTGCCACTCTGGGTATTTCATGGCCTTGTATTTTAAGACCCTGATCAGTTGAGCCGCTGAAAATCATCAGGCCCGACTTAACTGCGCTAAAACTGAAGCCTAGAGCGTCCCGTTCGTCTCCGCAATACTTAACTAGAGTTTGCAAGTCTTCCTGGCTATCTGCTAACAGCACAATATCGTCTGCATACATTAAACCGGGGAGGCCCTGCTCTACCACCTTTCCGCCTAATCTATATGATAGATTAAAACCTAGGTTGCATTGTTTTATTCTCCGTTGCATGTTTATCATACAAATCATAAACAGCAGCCGTGATTAAGGACAACCTTGTCTTAATACTTTGCATACCTTGACAGCATCCGTACTTCTTATCCCTTCCCATGTGATGTCTACTTTGTTATCCCGGTATATTTCCTGTAGAGCCGAGCGTGCTGTGAGAGCCGAGCGTCTCATTGCGGAAATGCAGCGAACAACGTATTTTTGGTGCGTCACGCGAAGCGGCGCAAACAACCCGCGCTTTTAGATAACAGTCTTGAACGGCCGCGCCGGAGCGGCTGATCGGGCATAGATAATGTAGGAGGCTATGCAATAAAGCTCCCCGCTGACAAACACTTATCATTGTCAAATGTTTATCAAAGAACGCTTATCATTTCATAGCTTCACCGTATCTGACTTGTTAGTATTAGAAAATTTTAGATAATGTCGCGGAGTGCCCCGTGCCTGCAGAAACATTAAACGCTTTTCTGTTGCTTCAGCAAAAACCTATAGAATGACCAGTGCCCCTTGGGGCCAATTGACAAAGCTGTACTCTAAAACCAACTCAATCAGCTCAAACTCAAGAAGCACAATAGCTGGTCGTACACATACGCTAGCGTATATGTACGGATTGGTGGGTTAAGTGAGTGGGTAAGTGTATTACCGCGGAAAGCTGGGCGCACAACGTGCCGCCGTGCACGCCTCGGGGAGAAGAAGTGTTACGTTATGGGTAAAAGGTCAGGAAGACGACAAGACCATTGGACGTCCGTTCCTCCGTACAGTCGGCCAGCGCCCACCAGTAAGGTGAAGCAACAAACTTTATTTGAACAGAGTGGACCTGATGACGCAACCGGTCACCGGGTGTCGCACAGGTGCTGCTTGCAGATAGGGAACAGCTAACCATCGGCAACCTTCTGCCTTGCCAACAGCTATGCTAAGTTATTCCCTCTGGTTGTTTGTTTCTTATCGCAGATGTTCTGGATGTGCCAGGAAAAATCAGAGATAGGGGGGGGTCTCAGAGTCAGTGACAGTGGTGAGGAATCGGCAGAGCGAAATTACCAGGCCGTCTCGGTGCCCGCCGTGTGGGAAAATCCTGGAGGGCACTCGATGCGAGCATTGATTGAGCAGGTTTAAGGCGGAAGCTATCGCAGCATTTACATTGAGCTAGAGGGCGATATCAAGTCAAGCCACACTGAGTACTCGTGAACATAATCTCTGGCGCAGATCCGGAAGAATTGCTGTTAAGACGAGCTAAGCAAATTCAGCCCGCGCATTGCTCTTACAAGGATAAACTAGAAACACGAGAATGGTCAGCGCCCGAAGAAGGCCATGTCGATAGGAGCTCATTCCAAGCTCCAGACGAAGCAGAATCCTGCTTCACATGAAAATGAGGGAAATGCGAACTTGTAATAATGAGACCTGCTTGTCATAAATTACATTCGTCGCGAAAACCTCCAAGACGGCTGCCTCTCAAGCAACAAAAACGAAAAAAGAAATGTATATAAAAATTGCCAGCATTCCATTTCGCTGAAGAGAGTTTATTGGGCACGAACGATAATACAGACGAGGCGGCAGCAAGAAACGGCATTTCTTCAAAATATAAAGGCGTGACCAGTGTTTCCCTTCCCTTGCACCTGCCTCTTCTCAATCTGCGGGGAAAAAAAGAGAAAAGCCTGGATGTATCGCCCTGTCGCTGCACCTTTCTGGACAAAGAACAAATATGCTATTTTGATATATGTACACGTCTTGTCCGCGATGTTAGAGCAACAACCGTGAATAAAAAGTGGAAGTACAAGAAAGGGGCCAAATATAAGGTAGCCTAAAACACACATTCATTCATGAAGTACGTGGAACAACGTAATATGCACTGCATTATTCACGCACATTCTTGCTCGTCATCAGTGTGTTCCAGGGCTCTTAGCAGGTGACCCAACCTTTCCAAGATGATGCGATCCCTTGGAGCCTGCGATAATAAATGTCGCCACTAAGCTTGAAGTTTAACATCCACAACCGGCAACTACTTCAGCAAATATTCTGCGAATCTTAAGCTGCACTTTCCACATGCCAATATGCATGCACTTCTGGTGGAATACTCTAGTCTTATTTCTTTAGTGCTACAATTTTAATTCAGTTATACATGTATCAGCACCTACTTACTACGTCGTCCGATCATTGCTCTACAGCATTTAATGAAGCTAGCCGGCGTCTGGCCAAGTATTAACGACTGTCCTTCCCGCAGTAGTTACAGGACATTGTGCGTGCTACCGCATCGCTATCTCGCAACATAATACTAAGTACGGTGATAAATTAGAATCGCGTGCTTTCTTTGCAGGACACTTTTGCCGCACAAAGCATCTAATGATAACAAATTTATTGCTGCATATTTTATGCATTCGTGTTATCTGTAAATCATCTGCAGTTTGAAGCCTGGGAATTCCTAAAGCTGCGGCATTTGTTTCAAATTCTCTATTTGTAATTAAAACAGAATTACGTTTCTTTATTTTACCTGCGGTGTAAAATAACCTGCTGTATATGCTTCTTGATGAAGCGATGCATAAACTTCACTACAGATCTTTATCTTCGGTTTGCATCATAATACTGGATTTCTGCTTACTATAGAAGACGCAAAGCGATTTCTCCTTACCCTCCGATAAGAAAAACATCAACTGCCGCAACAAAATAAGGGGGGAACATTTTAACAAAATTGAAAATGATTGTTTAAAGCTTAAACAATGAAACTGTATTGGAGAAGTTGAAGCATTGGCGACATAAGTGCACTTTTTAACCGAGTCATCTACTTTGAGAATTAGGTTAAACTTTCTTTCTGGGTGGACGTGACCGCTACTTTCAGCTTGCAGCACATTTATTGGCATTATAATTCAAAAACATGTATAGAAAAAGTTATTTCATGATTCGCGATCAATTTTAGCTGGAACTTGTTCTCCTAATGCAAACTAATGTTATATTAATCCATTTCTTGCAACTAAGCACACCAGTCATTTCAAGTGTCTGTCGGTTTACACAGATTTATTCATTACAAGGATGAAGAGGGCCGGGGAAAAAATATTCTCAGGGGCTTGATGGGCCTGCGGCACCTACATATTGAATAATATTATGCGACAATATCACGCAACAAAATAGATTCACAAAAAATTGTGATGCACACATTTTAATAAAAAAAAAGGGAGAAAAAGAATGTACAGTCTGTCAAAAATATACAGCCCAAGGGGTTCGCTTCTAAGCCCTGTAACGAGGCTCCTGGAAGCAATACTGGAATGTATGGGTAAACTAGAGAAGAGCGAAGATGAAATTTGTCATATATATACGAGGTTTCGAGCGCTGCAGAAGCTCAACGAGCTCTGTTACGGTGCTTAGAAGCAAAATTCTTGGTCTGTATATTTTTGACAAAGGCTGTACATACAACGAGACTATTTGTTGAAGCGCAGGAAATGCTTGCAAAGATAATGGACCAGCGTACTGATTAAATAAATATATTTTTATGTAACGTGATAGGTGTTGCACAGGCTTAAAGGAGCGGCAGCAGCAATAAAGTGTAAATAAATCAGACAATGCAAGAAAGCGTGTGTGACAACCTATGCAGCAAATAGCCATGTATGCTCAAGCTGTACCACCGCATCGACCCATCGGTCACCTATTAATTTTATTTCGCGCCGTTCCAGACAGTTACGACCTTCCCCACTACGTCGCTGCTGTCACCCACAATTTTTATTTTTTACAACCTTTTATTAAATCTTTACGCGATGACATTGGATTTCTTGTTTATAAGAGAAAGCCGCCGGTGTTACCCTAAATGCAGATTGGCTAAACGAGTCTGTGACGCCATGCCCCTCAGAGTAAATCAGATTTCACTTTTACGTCACCGGTCACAATGTTAGTTGTGACGCTGTGCCAAAGCTTTAAGGTGCATGTAAGAAATTAAACTGAATTAATTGCCTGATAAAGAAAATTGGCTAATTAGTGAAACATGACTATTGAACTTCCCTTCCCAGTGGGGCAAAATGAGCCCGCTACCTCTGCACAAAGGAGGCATACGCATTCAACTGCGATCAAAACCGACAATCCCCAAATGGATCAACCCAAAGCCGTGAAAACGGATTTATCTTCTCTGACTACTCTGGTGATACAAGCGTCATGAATATAAACGTTAAAGCAAGTCTCCCAAGCTTACAAGCGCGCCGTAAAATGTCTAGACTGTTTATTTCATAAATTTTATGATGTCTTATCACCTAGCAATACAGCCACCGCATCGATTTACCGGACACTATAGTCGTATCAGCTACACCTTGGCCACCATGCCACATGCCCAAACGACAACGCATCCCAACTTTTTTGTAAGGACAATCATCGAGCTGGAGAGCTCTGCCTGCTGACATCGTCCTCCATTTTATTCAAAATCATTTCGAAACCGCCATTCAAAAATTTTTCTGTTAATCCTATCAGACCCACGCCTCAAGTAAAATCCCTCCCTCTTGGGGTCTTTGAGGTATTGGAAGTAAATAGGACTGGCAAAGCACCGGATGGCACGATAATGACGGATGTATAGATGTTTCTTGGCGTTTGGCCCCGCGCCAGCTGCGCTACTGTGAGTGAAGCTGATTAGTGATGTGGAAAGTAACGTTTGGTTAAAGGGCTCCACGCAAGGATTTCACGTAGAAAGATCCCCGCATGCTGTCACGCTCACATCTAATTGAGATTTACCAATATGTTCTCGAAGATCAGTGACTATACTTACTACAGTTTTACGCAGTTTGTACAAAATGCTCTGTAATAACGCGCCCTTACGAGAGGTCTTTTAGAGGATCTACTGAATTGAACTGAAACATGATGTATTTAACTACGGTTAGTTTGAGTGGTTATTCGGTGGCATACATGATGTCACAGTTTCACCGCAGAACAGCACTTGGTCTCGTGTTACAAATATTTCGGCTCCAAATAAAAGTTATATAATCTCGCTTTATCACTTATGTCATTTCGGACGGTATCAATAAAGTAAAGCTCTTACCATTTTCAGCCTGACTTCATGACTCCTAACCGTGTAATCACCGGCTGCTTTAAACGAGAACAACGCTAGTGACTGAACAAGGACTAAAGCAGGCGCCGATGTATAGTACCCATACCTTAATTCTGAATAATGCGAGAAATAATTGCATACACTAAGGACCTGAAGGTGAGGGAGAAACCAAGCAAAAAAAAATGGAAAAGCGAAAAAAAAAATGCTTACGAAACGAATCACACAGAAAACATCTCGCGCTTAGCTCCCGCTCTAAGAAATCAAATTCCATATCAGGAAAGCTGATCAAAACATGCTAACGTAATCCGACTCAAGGGAAACGTCGCAATGGGTGTGGTCACAAGACCATGACATCCGGGAAAAGAAGGCCATCGGCTACGTGAAGAACGCGAACCTAACTTTACTTACACCGACGCACACACCGAGGAGCATGAGACAGAAGAAGACGACAATTGTCAAAGTCCTCTATTTAGAGGCCCGTGTACGTGACTTGAACTCTCGATTCGAGCTCCTCACTGTGCGAGCCTTTTTACGAGCACTATAATCTCTGGCTGGAGTGGCTTCTTCCATTTTTATTACACACCAAACTCAGTTTCTAGATTATCATTGGCCGTAATATAAGCAACCACAATTTGTATTTACTAAGTCCTTTCTGTCCAAAATTGCAGTTTCGGTTACGTCAGTAAGACGTGTTGGCAATATTAAAGCTACTTTCGCACTGTGCTTTGACCAGTCGTTGCCATCTAATCCAAAACACTTGACTACCACTGTAATAAATGGGCACCTTGAAAATTATCTATTACAGTATCCACGACACGCAGCTATTTTCACAGATGCCTCACAACGGAATGAAAAAGCAGCATTTGGGATTTATTCCCAAGCACTCGATTGGAGATTTTCTGTACGGATCCCTGATTATACACCAATATTTACTGCTGAATTGCTTGCAATTGGTTTGGCCCTTCAAAGCGTTCCCGGTAACGTTACTCACGTAATCATACTCTCTGACTGCCTGTCAGTCCTAGCAGCATTAGAAAGCCCGAAAATGCGTCTTTTAAAACAAGCCCTGATGTTTTTCCTTCCGTTACATTTACAGGAAGTACGTTTTTAGTGAGTTCGGGACACTGCGGCATCGCTTCTGATACAATGGCGGATTATTTAGTAAATTCAGCTCTCAATGGGCCTGTTGCCGATGTTGCGCCCAATATTATTTTGCTAAATATATCCCGTTTTGAACTGTTTCAAACGTTAAACTCCTTGAGCTAGGAGCCACTCCTTGCGACTACGGATTTTAACCATTTAAATTTCCATTGGAATGTCCGATGTTGTACCTCGAGGCAATGTGAGGTCTCCATGACGCTCATGCGTTGTAGAATTCCTTCCCTCAATCTTTATTTATGTCGCTATGGATTCACGCCGTCAAATCTTTGTGCGTCATGTGATGACATAGAAACAATTGAACATTACATCCTCTCCTGCCACAGGTATGCTACTCAGAGAATAAATTATTTAGAAATACTTCTTGCGCGCCTAGGATTGCCATTTACACTTCCTGTCCTCCTCTTCTTTGGTGCAACCGTCAAAGGGTATGCCCTAAAACCGCTGTGTGAGTTAATTTATAATTATAGTATTGCTACTGGAAGATTTGTGTGTTAGAACTGATCTGTCTGAATTGTACTCTTTTTTCCTTTTCATTATTTATTTTATTATTTTAAAATTTAATCCTTTTTTCGTTGTTTCCTATTACTATCGTCTCAAAATTTCAATTTCAGCAACACTAACTCCTAATTATTAGGTTATCTATCATACAGTCAAATCGACATTATCAATTATATTATGTCACCTACAACGAATTCTGGCCAATCCCCCACTGTGGGTATGTGCGATTATAACGAGGAAGAAGAAAAAAAGGGCGAAGGCGGCACCACTGGAAGTGTTTGTAGACTGAGTGCTGATACCGGTAGTATTACATGGAAAAGCTGGCGCGGTCAGCCATTGCCCGCCTGATCCGTATACTTTGAGGGTCATCCGTTCCATCCTGACGGGTTTTGGGCTTGCCGGTGAGACGGACATTACGCTGAAGTCGTTCCCGACGACCCCCGACAAAGGCGAGTGCTCTGTTAATGAGTACCATGTCTCCAATGTTGTTATGCAAGACACCCCGAACACTAACTTGACTTGTTTAGGCGAACTCACGTTAGCCTGCCCGTCGATCGAGAGGGGTCCTTACACGATTTCGACAAGAAGGCCATCCAGAAGTGATCTTTCGCTTGCGTTGAAGCGGATTCTAAAGAGCGGCGGCGACAGGTTTCAGGACCAAACAGTGCTTTCATTTCTCGGCTATGATGAGCAGAAGTCCTCACATGGAGTCCACGCGCAAGCGAGCCTCAGGAAGACCACCGCGACGAACGTCGAGGCGGAGTCTAAAGAGTGGCAGCTATGTGTCCCAAAATCAGACAGAGCCTTCGTTGGTCGGCTTTGAGCAGATGTCCTCATCATTGGTCCATGTTGATGAACAGAAGGTCTCACAGAAAGTCTGCGCGGAAGCGAGCCTCAGGAGGACCACCACAACGTCAAGGCAGAGTCTAAAGAGTGGCGGCTATGTGTTCCAGAATCAGACTGAGCCTTCATTAGTCGCCTTTTTTAGGCAGAAGTCCTCATCATTGGTCCGCGTTGATGAGAAGAAGCCCTCACAGGAAGTCTACGCTCAAGCGAGCCTCAGGAAGACCACCGCAACTTCGAGGTGGAGTCTAAAGAGCGGCAGCTATGTGTTCCAGAACCAGACAGAGCCTTCATTGGTCGGCTTTGATGAGCAGGCGTCCTCATCATCGGTCCGTGTTGATGAGCAGAAGTCGTCACAGGAAGTCTACACGCAAGCGAGCCTCAGGAAGACCCCCAGCGCAACGTCAAGGCGGAGTCTAAAGAGCGGCAGCTATGTGTTCCAGAATCAGACAGAGCCTTCATTGGTCGGCTTTTTTGAGCGGAAGGCCTCTTCATCGACCTGTGTTGATAAGAAGAAGCCCTCACAGAAAGTCTACGCGGAAGCGAGCCTCAGGAAGACCACCGCAACGTCGAAGCGGAGTCTAAAGTGCGGCGGCTATGTGTTTCAGAACCAGACAGAGCCTTCATTGTTCGACTTTGATGAGAGGTCCTCATCATCAGTCCGTGTTAATCAGCAGACGTCCTCACAGAAAGTCTACGCTCAAGCGAGCCTCAGGAAGACCACAGCGATGTCGAGGCGGAGTTTAAAGAGCGGCGGCTATGTGTTCCAGAACCAGACAGAGCCTTCATTGTTCGACTTTGATGAGAAGTCATCATCGTCAGTCCGTGTTAATGAGCAGAAGTCGTCACAGGAAGTCTACACGCAAGCGAGCCTCAGGAAGACCACCACCGCAACGTCGAGGCGGAGTCTAAAGAGCGGCGGCTATGTGTTCCAGAATCAGACAGAGCCTTCATTGGTCGGCTTTTTTAAGCGGAAGGCCTCATCATCGACCTGTGTTGATATGAAGAAGTATTCACAGGAAGGCTACGCGGAAGCGAGCCTCAGGAAGACCACAGCAATGTCGAGCCGGAGTCTAAAGAGCGGCAGCTATGTGTTTCAGAATCAGACAGAGCCTTCATTGGTCGGCTTTGATGAGCAGGCGTCCTCATCATCGGTCCGTGTTGATGAGCAGAAGCCCTCACAGGAAGTCTACGCTCAAGCGAGCCTCAGGAAGACCACCGCAACTTCGAGGTGGAGTCTAAAGAGCGGCAGCTATGTGTTCCAGAACCAGACAGAGCCTTCATTGGTCGGCTTTGATGAGCAGGCGTCCTCATCATCGGTCCGTGTTGATGAGCAGGAGCCCTCACAGGAAGTCTACGCTCAAGCGAGCCTCAGGAAGACCACCGCAACTTCGAGGTGGAGTCTAAAGAGCGGCAGCTATGTGTTCCAGAACCAGACAGAGGCTTCATTCGTCGACTTTGCTGAGAAGTTCGCATCATCAGTCCGTGTTAATGAGCAGACGTCCTCACAGGAAGTCTACACGCAGGCGAGCCTCAGGAAGACCACCGCAACGTCGAGGCAGAGTCTAAAGAGCGGCGGCTATGTGTTCCAGAACCAGACAGAGCCTTCATTGTTCGACTTTGATGAGAGGTCCTCATCATCAGTCCGTGTTAATGAGCAGACGTCCTCACAGAAAGTCTACGCTCAAGCGAGCCTCAGGAAGACCACAGCGATGTCGAGGCGGAGTTTAAAGAGCGGCGGCTATGTGTTCCAGAACCAGACAGAGCCTTCATTGTTCGACTTTGATGAGAAGTCATCATCGTCAGTCCGTGTTAATGAGCAGAAGTCGTCACAGGAAGTCTACACGCAAGCGAGCCTCAGGAAGACCACCACCGCAACGTCGAGGCGGAGTCTAAAGAGCGGCGGCTATGTGTTCCAGAATCAGACAGAGCCTTCATTGGTCGGCTTTTTTAAGCGGAAGGCCTCATCATCGACCTGTGTTGATATGAAGAAGTATTCACAGGAAGGCTACGCGGAAGCGAGCCTCAGGAAGACCACAGCAATGTCGAGCCGGAGTCTAAAGAGCGGCAGCTATGTGTTTCAGAATCAGACAGAGCCTTCATTGGTCGGCTTTGATGAGCAGGCGTCCTCATCATCGATCCGTGTTGATGAGCAGAAGCCCTCACAGGAAGTCTACGCTCAAGCGAGCCTCAGGAAGACCACCGCAACTTCGAGGTGGAGTCTAAAGAGCGGCAGCTATGTGTTCCAGAACCAGACAGAGCCTTCATTGGTCGGCTTTGATGAGCAGGCGTCCTCATCATCGGTCCGTGTTGATGAGCAGGAGCCCTCACAGGAAGTCTACGCTCAAGCGAGCCTCAGGAAGACCACCGCAACTTCGAGGTGGAGTCTAAAGAGCGGCGGCTATGTGTTCCAGAACCAGACAGAGCCTTCATTGTTCGACTTTGATGAGAGGTCCTCATCATCAGTCCGTGTTGATGAGCAGACGTCCTCACAGGAAGTCGACACGCAAGCGAGCCTCAGGAGGAAGACCTCCGCAACGTCAAGGTGGAGTCTAAAGAGCGGCGGCTATGTGTTCCAGAACCAGACAGAGCCTTCATTGGTCGGCTTTGATGAGCAGGCGTCCTCATCATCGGTCCGTGTTGATGAGCAGAAGTCGTCACAGGAAGTCTACACGCAAGCGAGCCTCAGGAAGACCACCGGCGCAACGTCGAGGCGGAGTCTAAAGAGCGGCAGCTATGTGTTCCAGAATAAGACAGAGCCTTCATTGGTCGGCTTTTTTGAGCGGAAGGCCTCATCATCGACCTGTGTTGATAAGAAGAAGCCCTCACAGAAAGTCTACGCTCAAGCGAGCCTCAGAAAGACCACAGCGATGTCGAGGCGGAGTTTAAAGAGCGGCGGCTATGTATTCCAGAACCAGACAGAGCCTTCATTGTTCGACTTTGATGAGCAGGCATCCTCATCATCAGTCCGTGTTAATGAGCAGAAGTCGTCACAGGAAGTCTACACGCAAGCGAGCCTCAGGAAGACCACTACCGCAACGTCGAGGCGAAGTCTAAAGAGCGGCAGCTATGTGTTCCAGAATCAGACAGAGCCTTCATTGGTCGGCTTTTTTGAGCGGGAGGTTTCATCATCGACCTGTGTTGATAAGAAGAAGCCCTCACAGAAAGTCTACGCTCAAGCGAGCCTCAGGAAGACCACAGCGATGTCGAGGCGGAGTCTAAAGAGCGGCGGCTATGTGTTCCAGAACCAGACAGAGCCTTCATTGTTCGACTTTGATGAGAGGTCCTCATCATCAGTCCGTGTTGATGAGCAGACGTCCTCACAGGAAGTCGACACGCAAGCGAGCCTCAGGAGGAAGACCTCCGCAACGTCAAGGTGGAGTCTAAAGAGCGGCGGCTATGTGTTCCAGAACCAGACAGAGCCTTTATTGGTCGGCTTTGATGCGAAGTCCTCATCATCAGTCCGTGTTAATGAGCAGAAGTCTTCACAGGAAGTCTACACGCAAGCAAGCCTTAGGAAGACGACCGCAACGTCGTGGCGGAGTCTAAAGAGCGGCAGCTCTGTGTTCCAGAATCAGACAGAGCCTTCATTGGTCGGCTTTCATAAGCAGGCGTCCTCATCATCAGTCCGTGTTGATGAGCAGAAGTATTCACAGGAAGTCTACGCTGATGCGAGCCTCAGGAAGACCTCCATAACCTCAAGGCGGAGTCTAAAGAACGGAGCTATGTGTTCCAGAACCAAACAGAGCCTTCATTGGGCGGATTTGATGAACATAAGTTCTCATCATCGGTCCGTGTTGATGAGCAGAAGTCCTTACAGGAAGGCTACACGCAAGCGAGCCTCAGGAAGACCTCCGCAAAGTCGAGGCGGAGTCTAAAGAGCGGCGGCTATGTATTCCAGAATCAGACGGTGGCGTCATCAGCCCGCTGTGGTAGCACTCCGCTCTTCTAGCTACAGGCCTTAACCGGTGCGCTTCTCCTTTCTGTCGCCTTTGCTCGTACTGGACTTGCCTTCTGTTCTCTGTGCTTGCGTTTCCTTTTTGGCCTTCTTCCCTCTGCTATGTGCACTCATGTCCCGCTGCTTTTTTTCTTTAATGTAGAGATGTGGTTTGGTCGTCCTTGCTTGGCGTTGGATACACCCTACCTCCTAGAAGACTGCTGGCGTGACCAAATGGGCAGATGTCGTGCGTCCTAGGCCTATAGGCCCATGTGGTGACTTCCCAGTTGTTGCCCCTTCATGGATACTAAGCCCGACTGAATTATGGTAGCGCTGTCCCTGCCCGGTGTATACCGCCATCAATGCACAGGGCCGTGCACTTTGAGGCTAATTACGCGAGCACGTGGCCGCCCTCTTCAGACCGACAGTGCACCCTACCCGAACTGCACATCGAAGCAAAGTGACTGCCCATGAGGAAAACTACCTCCGAGTCCCCCTCTACCTGTGCCACTTTGCTTAGATGTGCGGATGTAAACGCGCGTAGAAGACAGCCGCCACATAATCGCGTGCTCTCCCTATAAATGGGCGACCTTGTGCCGTGTCCTCATACGGTATGTCCTGGTTGTGAAGAGTTTCAGCATCTTACGTCGGCGCTCCGGACAAAGAGGTGGTGTAACCTTCGTTAGTGGTAAAGAGAATATAAAGACTGTTGTGAAATGTGTTGCACTTGCGCACCTGCAAGCTTTCCAGTGCCTTGTACAGTCGTGAGCGAAAGTGGTATACAGCACTTAGCCGCTGTCGGCAAAACAGCATCTAAACGCGATCTAGCGACAGCCATAGGGACAGCGACAACGACATATGAATGCAAATAAAATGAGGCACCGCCATGACTGTCTCGATTCCAGGTAGCTATTGATAGATGGCATTACAAAGCAGTTTTCCTAAGCTCCGCCATCGGCTAAGTGTTGTAAACCACTTTTGCTCATGACTACATGTCTGTGTTACCTGATCAGAGAATGCGAGCTGCACAATCAGGAAGTACATAACCACGGATGCAGCCTGTTAATTAGCCGCAAAGTTCTATACTTTCCAAAAGGGCAACAACTAGCCTATGAGCCAGCCGCCACCGCCGCGTTTTGTCGTTGGAATAGAAATCTTCGAAAGAAAAGTAAGGCTTTTTTTTTTTTCAATAAAAAAAAAGCGAAATTTCTTTCCGCACAATACTTTTTACATCTGTAGTGTTATTGGAGGCGCTAACTGGAGACGCAGCAACGAAAGTAGGAAGGTGAGGACCCCGTCATTAATAACCTGGTGTGATTTTCTTTACAACAGAGCAGAGCATGGCACAGTGACTTAAATCCTCAGAAAAATAATTTACTATAGATAGTGAGTAACGCACACCGTCCCAAAGGTGTTGCATTTTGGTAAATGCTTGGATTTAAATAGTTTTATTCGACAGGGCGCAACTGTTTCTAAGGCAATGAATTACTTTGCATCGAGTTTGTATGCATGCTGCAATGCAAGCTTGAGAAAAGTGACCTCTATATGTCCGAACCGACAGCAACGCCAGGTGCATGTCCCAGGCAGCACCTTCCGAAAACACGCAGAAATTTCACTGCATGAAAAAGTAACTCTTCTCTTTGTTTTTTAAGCTCTAGACATTTCGGCAAAATCTAGGCATTCTTTACTACACTTTGTAACCGATTAAAGTTCGCGCGTATTCAAAGGTGAATGTGACATTTTCGAATATTTCTTCCTCTATTTAAACTCAAAATCAGTTCATAGGCTCATCGGAGCAAAGATTCAACGAACACCACGAAGGGACAAGACCAGTACAACTAGGATGCCTTAAGACGTCTCTTTCAAAATAGAGCGTCTAACGGTGTAAACCTCTCCACGTTTCAAGAAACAAACATCAGTTGTAAGTCAGTACCTTTCTGTGTGTATCTTCCTCCCGTCCTTGTCTAAGTCGCACTACTGTTCTTCAAAAGGGCATACCAACTAGCCCAAGCATCAGTTCTAACGAGGCGCAAATCTGAGCACTTGTTTATTAATTTGCATACCAGTGGTAACATGTTTCTTTGACGTATTCAAAAGGCTTTGCCTAGTGTAGCAACGGGATACACTCTACTACATTAAACATGAGAGCCTCATTAACTTTTCTGACCGACACTGATAAATACGTCCTATAATTCTTATTCGCTGGCACGCGCTCACTTTGTTTTTCACTGATACGTACCCACTCTGTAACCATGCTAAAAGCAGCTGCAAAACGCTAAGACGCTTTTGAGAAGTACTAGCTGTATGTGCTGCTTTGGGTTCATATTCTTCAGGCCCATAAATTCTTAGGAAACGGCGACCACAAACTCGAACGACGAATAATTCTATCAAACTACCTCGCGACCCAGTACAATTAAGTAAGCTCTAGAAGTAAGAGACAGGGACAAGAAGAAGGAGGGCAGAAGAACCGTGTCAGATTGCACTCGCTATTATCGCACGCCAATGGTGCAGTAAATGTTCAAAAATGTTGGCTCAGAGGAAACCAAGCAACGCCCCTCTTCAGCAAGCTATAGATGCCTAAAAAGTGAAAAACCAGAAACAGCGCTCATGCCACTCACTGCAGCGAAGTGAAGACGAATGCTTACGATCGTGAAAAAGACAGACGCACTCACAAATTTCGAAAGAAACTCGTCCAGGACCCGATGCTCGGCTGTGAGTCGACTGGGCAGGGCCGCGATGGCCCCGTCCCGACGCTTGCCGTTGGTCCAGCCCCGGCTGTATTGGAACGTCTGGCAGTAGGCGCTCATCACCAGACAGACCAACAGAACTCCGCAAACAGCGACGTTGTGGTTCATGGCTGCTATTCACAGAGGCCAAGCCAACCAGGGGAAGTTATATAACTCATTTGTAGCACTATGTGAATCAACCACCTTAGACATCTTTCAATGGTCATGGCAGATTACTAGGATAACGGCCACAAAAAAAGACACCTTTGACAGGCATTCTGGCAAAAGAATTATGGGAAGTTTATCCGTAGTGATTGTACAGTGGAATTCCCATGATCCTTTTTATTCATTATCAACGTCAAAACTAGTAAAATAACGCCGCTGCTTGCGCAACCATTTTAGCGGCGCAAGTGGTTAAGGAAAGCGGGGATGAAGTTATTCCCATGCGAATCCTCCAGCAAAACTCTAGACAGCAAATAGGCACTACATAGCGAGAAGAGAACGAACCCTGTTCAGCGTCATCCGCTTTTCGTGTTCGTCCCATATTTTCGTGCGGCCTACTCTCGCTACGCAACTCTCAATACCCTCATTAGCTTAACAATATACTAGACGGTAGTTTGAAACAGGCAGACATTTCGTGTCTTGCGAGTTTGGTCAAGATCACGCTTCAAGCTTCAACTGCTGAGAAATGTGGGAGATTTCTGTACTTGAACTTAGAGAGGAAAAATCAGGTAAACCTGGTAGAAGACTGATTCTGGTGATATGGTTGAGCAAAGATGCTCCTCATTTCATGTGCCCCACCCCCATGCCTACAAGTACTCGTAAGCCCACATTTTGAGACCGCTCCAAATATATTGGGAGCAGGATGAGGAGCACCGAATTGCATCGCCTCCTCGCTTGTCCTGCATTCTGATAGGTTGTCAAACAAAAATACAAGAGCCAAACGAAGCGGCCACATGAAGACAGCCACTTGTTTCGCAAGCAAACAAAGGCATCATATGAGTGCAGAAATTTCCAGGCCATTGGTCAAAATAGGGTTCTACACTATGTTAGGCATAAATTTGCGTTCTTTTTTTTCCCGTCATTGCAGGACCATTCCTCATCGACATCTTCAATCTTAAAAGCAGCGAGAGACGATGATCATTAAGTCGCCGTACCAGCTGCGATCATGGGTGCGCTAACCTGGAAACTTCTACGACCAGGGGTACATAACACATTTCTCATGTCGCAGATAAACATAAAACCCTGATCTGGGAACATGGCTTTGAGGTATCACTTTTGTCTGTGTTAATATATGCCTAGTTCCTGGCAACATCAGTTTTTATCAACGTAAACCTTCACCAGGCAAACTCGGCAACGGAAATCGACTACAATGAGAAACAACACATAGATTTCACTAAGAACACATTAGACATGTAGTTAAAATACTGAGATAAGCCCTTACCGTTTCTGCAATGGCGTCAAGCGGTATCGAGACGCTGTCTACGAAGGTCCTCTGCAGCCCGCTTGTGTGCTAGTTCTGATCCGTCGGTTGCCGACGTGACTGGCTTTTATACATCTGGAGCCCGGACCGTGGTTGGGACCGTGTTAGTCCGACGTGACTTAGGAGAGTGAAAATCGTCCCCTCGCCTACCCCAGGGCATCTGCTTTGCGAACGCCAATCGGGGCGAGAAGCAATCCACCTAAAATCGCGCTGTCGGTGTCCCCCTTCGTTTCGGCGTTGGCACCCGGGGTTCATTAGAATGCTCGCGGAAGAAGTTGAAGGGGCACCCATGCAGCGCTGAGCCAAAAGAGGGAGAGACGCAGCGTGCCTGCTGTCTGCGGCTTTGAAATCCTTGCTTGATTAATTATTCAAGACGACAGCGGCCAGCGTAGGCAAACCGCAGCCGGCGTGAACGCAGCCGGCAGGCGCGAGTAACGCGCTCTGACGGCTCGCCCACTCGGCAGCCCCATTTCATCGCTTCAGTTTTCTTGCCGCCGACGCGACGCGGCGCACTCTCTTCAAGATTGCCCTTGTGTGCGCTTCAAAAGGCACGTCTGAGTGCGGAAAGGGGAGCAGAAACCACAGAAATTCAAAACGGCTGGCACTGAGCAAGGCGGTCGCGGCGACGGGGCTGTAACCGAACAGTCCACAGCGGAGAAAGTATTCGCCGCACGAGGCTAAAGCAGCTCTTTAGCGCTCGGTAGCCGTATTGCCGGGAAGAAGGCAGCCTATTTTGCTAGATTTTGCTTTCGCACTTGACGTGGAGAATTAAAAAAATATATGAAAATTCTGGGAAATATGCTCTTGCTTTTCGGGTTTTTCCTCTCCGGGTCACCTCGTCGGGCCAGCACGTGGATAGGTGTACAGGCAATCTGAAAAATATGTGGTGGGTTTGCTCACCGAGGAATTTTCCCCCTGAAATAATCCACACCCATACATACATACATACATACATACATACATACATACATACATACATACATACATACATACATACATACATACATACATACATACATACATACATACATACATACATACATACATACATACATACATACATACATACATACATACATACATACATACATACATACATACATACATACATACATACATACATACATACATACATACATACATACATACATACATACATACATACATACATACATACATACCGTGAGCCTTCCATGGATCTTCTTCCATTTGCACATACCATCGTCATCGTCCCGAGGCGCCGGCTCCGGTACGCGCCTGGGTTCGTGATCTGAATTAAACGCTAGACAAGGCATCGCTGGCCTTCCCGCACGACCTTGCCGTCTCGACCTTGCCTTCGTCCACAATACATACATACATACATACATACATACATACATACATACATACATACATACATACATACATACATACATACATACATACATACATACATGCATACATGCATACACACATAGTGTGTGTGTGTGTGTGTGTGTGTGTGTGTGTGTGTGTGTGTGTGTGTGTGTGTGTGTGTGTGTGTGTGTGTG